>NW_026087440.1:0-68430 GCF_022539395.1 Myiozetetes cayanensis | reverse complement strand
GCTTGAAATGCCTTGAAATTGTTGTGCCACACCCTGTTAGTCTACTCCTGTGGGGGTGCGTGAGGGAACTTTGCTCACGCTCCTGGAGGCTCTTATATAGCCTCCCCCAGCACTTGCTAACGAGCCTGACCCACCCCTCACTCACCTTAATTGGTTCTGAGGAAGAGTCAAGCCTGAGCAGCAAATGGTACAGGACATTACAAGTTTTGCATCTCTAGTGACTCACCAGCGCCTCCTATTGACTGTGGTTGGAATTGCACCAAGGGGAGCAAAAATTGAACTGTTTACTCTTCCTTTTGCTGGTTTATCAGTTTGTTCTTGAAGGGGATTATTTGTGGGTATAGGAGTGTTGTTTGGTTGTTTTACTTGGTTTTTTTGTTTTTTCTGTTAATACACACATATTTTAATAAAGGGCTGTTAATTTTCCTTTTCCATAATTTGTTCTTCTCCTTCAATCTGAGCCTTTTCATTTTGGATTTATAATTGCTTAGAGAGAAAAACTTGAGTCTTTTTCTCCTAACTCACCCTCAGCAAAAGACCCTTGTGTCATTTAAACTGGGACACCTGGGAATGACAGGTTGGTGTCGTTTATGGATATATCATTATGGACTACTTTCAAAACCTTTGTACGACCTGTTCACGAGGGCTCCGGCTCTGGGGTCACCTGACGTAACAAAGCCATTTTGTTTGTTCTCACATGAGCGATGAGGAATGGCTCTGGGGGTCCTGGCCCAACAACCAGGACCATATCAAAGGCTGACCCATCTGCCTGAGGGCAGTAGTAGCAGTGATCATAAATGTAGAAGAAGCCAGAACATTTACAATGGGACAGAAAATGACTGGATTAGTGTCCCACACAGGATCTACAGTGCTGGAACAGAAGGGGAACCATTGGTTGTCACCCTCTCGACTCTTGAAATATCAGGCTATCCTGGCTGAATCAGATGATATAAACATTCAAGTGACTAACGTGGTCAACCCAGCTTCATTCCTAGAAGGCAAAACCACTGTTGAACCCATTGTACACGACTGCCTGGAGACCATGGAAGCAGTGTATTCCAGTTACTCGGACCTCAAAGAAGAGCTATTCCAGGATGCAGAGGATTGGTTTAGCGATGGCAGCAGGTGTGAGGATGGCTGGGTATGCTGTAACCACCACTACTGAGGTAATCGAATCCAATCCTTTGCCCACCAGAACCTCAGCCCAAAAAGCAGAACTGATAGCTCTCATTTGAGCTTTAGAAGTGGCAGAAGGAGAACAAGTTAACATCTGGACTGACTCCAAGTATGCTTTTGGCATAGTTCACACCCATGGAGCAATTTGGAAAGAAAGAGGACTTTTAACTGCTCAAGGAAAAGTTGTGAAATATGCTGAAGAAATTCTACAGTTACTAGAAGTTGTACAACTCCCCTCTCAGGTGGCAATTATGCACTGCTGAGGGCACCCAAGAAGAGGGGGGTTTTGTTACCTTTTAGTTTTGACTGGCACATTTTCTGAGTGACCTGAATGAAGTATTCCCATGCAGAACTAATGAATCAAGAGAAGCGGTTGAAGTCTTGTTGAATTAAATAATACCATGGTTTGGAATACCTAGAAGTATATGCTCGACTAGAGGATCCCAATTCTGTGCAGAAATTGTACAAACAATAAGTCAAGTGCTAGAAATTAATTGGCAATTGCATATTCCATACAGACCCCAAGCAAGTGGACAAGTAGAAAAAAAAGAACCATCTCACTAAACAGCAAATAGCTGAAATCTGTCAAGAAACAAATTTGTATTGGTATCAAACTTTACCTATTGCTTTAGTTCGAATCAGGGTCATGCCATGGACTAAAGAAAAGCTAAGTGCATTTGAAATTCTGTATGGCAGACCCTATGGAGTGAATAAGATTAACAATGAGGCTTTGCATCAGATAGATAATCAATACGTGTATGATTATGTTATAACTGTGGGGAAATGTCATGGGTTTGCTCTGGACCAATTTCCTCTCACCCCCTGTATCAGGGATTGTTGATATTTTTTGGTCTGTGTTTGGCCCAGCCACCTTTGAAAGTTTTGTTCTTTGCCTGTCAAGTTGACTGATAAACAGGAGCTTGTCCTTGGAGAGAGAGTTTTTTGTAAAAACTGTTTTAATTGGTGTTCTGTGATTGACTCATTGTCTGTAGAGGACATTTGAAGGAGAAACTAAAGAGGAGAAGATGAAGTAAAACCCCCAGACCCAAATAACTAAGACCCCTTGAGTCTAGCCTCTAGCTGGGCGGTGTTGGCCACACTGGCCCAGGTAGACATCACCGGATAATTGCATAAAAATGCAGGTGGCTCGTGCTCGGGGTTCTCAAGCCTCACATGAAGGACAACGTTGCCTTTTGCGGGGACGCCCACTATCTTTGTGAGCCTGCTGACCCTCTGAGGATGCAGCCTCTGCTATGGGGAATTCTGGTTATCCTGGGCTCAGTAAGACAACCTTGTAAAACACAGCTGCGTGAGTGGGGGTTTCACTGAGGGCTTAGTTCACTCCTCTCCTTTTCTGCCTCTTGGGTTCCCATTTACTTGTCCACTTTTGTAATAATTATTGGGTTTATTGTAAAACTCTCATCAGTGTCTTGCTTTTCAATCTCGGCATCCTTTCGAATTCACCCTGTTACATGCCCCCACACAATTGTGATAAGTTGAGAGAAGGTTTATGCAGACAAAAGAGATTTGATTGGGGAGAATAATATTAGGATTTATTACTAATAAGGTAAAAACTAAAGAAATATATATATACTACAATTCTAATTAGACAAAAATTCTTTGTATTTACAATACCCCTTCCCCCTTGGTATCAGTTCAGGAGGAGAAGCAGTCTCTTTTCTGATTCCGAAGCTACAGGTCTTTTAAATAACTTTGCAACACTCTAAAGTACTTCTTCTATTATCTCTAGGATGACAACTCTGCTTTGTGGCAGTTGGAACTGTTTCTTTTTCTCTCTCTCTTCTATGTCACCCTCAGGGTTGGGCCTACCCCCTTGCTGGGCTAAGACCAGCGGCTGGGGGGTTACCCACACTCTGTAGGGTCTTCCATGGACTACAAGGAGACACTTGCCTACCATGGATCTTCACCATAGGGTCACAAGGGATAAAGGCTTTTGAGTCCCCCCCTGTTTCCTGTGGGGTCTCGCCTCATGAGAGAAGTCTTTGATGGACCTCTTCAGCATCAGGTACCTTTCGGGCAACAGTTCTTCCATTCTCTGCTGTCCCTTAGGGTCACAAAGTCAGTTGCACCAGCATGGATACCTCATGGAGATCCTAAACCTACCCGGGCCGTCTCACTCCAGAGTAGGTTTCTCTCCCTATGGGCCAAAGGTCTCCAGCAAGACTCTATTTTATCTAGGCTTCCCACTGAGTCACATTTTCTTCATGCATTCCTCTGTTTTGTCATGGGCTCCTTCATGAACTGTAGAGGCCAGGGGGAGGAGGGGGCCCTGGCCCACTTGGGGTCTACCGCCTCTCCTCCGTGACTACTAATTTCATCTGCACAACCACCTTCTCTTCCGTTTTCTTAAATATGTAATTGGCAGGGGCTTTACTAAAAGTTTTGATTGGTTTTTTTCTCTGGAAATCCACCTGGAGAAAACCATTTTCAGCCCCAGAGGGGATTGAGGGCAAACCCATGACAGGAAACAATTAAATAAGAATTTTACTGTGGTGTTGAAAAAACAGATTAAACAAACTGATTGTAAAGTGCGTCCATTCACTCCTCGTAATTGGATATATGTTAAGGATTTTTCAGGAGACCCTCTACAAGAAAAGTGGGATGGACCTTTCCAGGTGTTGCTGACCATGTTCACAGCAGTCCACATAGAAGAATGGTCCACCTGGATTCACTACTCCCGAGTCAAGAGAGCCCCTAAGAAACTATGGACCTCAGAACTCGTAGGACCAAAGGCAAAGTAAACCAAGGTAGACCTTTGAATAAGAGAAATAGGCCTGAAGCTAAAGCTCTCTCCAAGCTTCACTGACTGGGGCAAAAACAATAGAAAGGTAGAGAGGTCATATGGAGGAAGACTATGGAAGACCCCAGCCCCACAGGATGAAGGACCGAAGGTACCACCAAGAATGGGGGTCAAGAAAGGGCTCCGCCTGGACTCCACCCAGACTCCACCTATTATCAATATGTATGTTTAGATGTTGCAATCATATGAATATGTATGTTAAGATGTTGTAGTCATAGAAGTTAGACTGTATCAATTACCCTGTTTTGCACCAATACCTTAGAGCAAGAGCTTTGTGGTGCGAACCACGCTTGCTCCCGATGTCGACAAATAAATACCTTTTCTGCTCAAAAGACCAAAAGGCTTCTGAGCGGTTTCTTTACCGGATTTCTCGGATTCAGCTTGTCTTAGGGCCCATGGGCACAGCTCCTGGAACTTGGAGATTTCCTCCTTAAAGCAGTTCCAGCCTTCCTGGACTCCTTTGCCCTTCAGGACTGACTCCCAAGGGACTCCATCAATCAATCTCCCAAACAGGCCAAAGTCTACCTGTCCTCAGTCCAAGGTGTCAGTTCTGCTGCCACATCTTTCCTCTACCTACAATGGAAACCTCCATCATTTTGGGGTCTCTGTGCCCAATGGCTCCAACCACCCCATCCCCCACCAGCCACAGAATCATGGAATGGTTTGGGTTGGAAGGGACCTTAAAGAACCTTCTCTTTTCCAGGCTGAACAATCCCAATTCTCTCAGTCTTTCCTCACAGTAGAGCTGCTCCATCCCTCTGATCACCTTGGTGTTCTCTTCCGGACTCGCTCCAGCAGGTCCACGTCCTTCCTGTGCTGGGACCCCAAAGCTGGAGAGGCAACCACTGCAGGGTTGACAACGTTACAGCCATGTGTGTTCCAGCAAGGACACTGTGGAACCTCCTGGAGTAAAGGGACCCTTGTGACACTGTAGGGCCTTCTGGACCCAAAGGAACCCTGGGACACTGTGGAATCTCGTGGAATCAAGGGAGCATTGTGACAAGGTGAAAACTCATGGAATCAAGGGACCCCTGTGACACTGTGGAATCTCATGAAACCAAGGGGTCACTGTGATATGTGGGGCCTCTTCGAACCAAAGGAGTCCTGAGACATTTTGCCAACTCATGGAATCAAGAGTCCATTATCACACTACAGAACCTGACAAAACCAAATGGACCCTGTGACTCTGTGGAACCTCCTGGAATCTCGTGGCCATTCCAACACTGGAAAACCTCAGGGATACCATCAGGTTCCCATTATTAAAAGACGCCTCTGTGTGTGGACCATGTGCCAAAGTCAGCAGTAGAGGTTTGATTGAACAGTAAATATGAGGGAGAGAGAGAGGAAGGGAGTGGTGGGAAGACAGTGAGAGACAGACAGAGATTCAGTAAATATATCACACCATGGAGATCCCTGAGGCGTCCCGCTGGTCCTTCTTCACCCTGGTCCATCGATGGTGGGCCCCGAAGTTGTGCTTCTGGGGGATCCCTTTTATACAGTCCAAGGCCTGGGTATTCAGGGGGGTAGATGCTGTTCCCACAACTTGGACTGGCACGTGTACAAGGACTTGCTTCCTTTCCCACAGCTTGACACAGTGGGAGTTTTGCCCTGTGTGCTTACAGTCTGCAAGTGGGAATCTTTTCCTGGATGGGTTCCCCACACCTGTCTTACCAGTCCTGGCTTCCTACTGTGGCTCTCCACTCTTTCCCACAGTCTGCACAGTGCACTTCAGTCCTGTGTGCTACTTCCAGAGCTTCACATCCATTAAGGTCTTGAAATTAAATGCCTTCCTTTTTGCCACCAATGCTTCTGTGTTGTGGTGCCTTATGGGATTTTCCTTCTTTGACAGTGTTTTGAGACAGTTCCTTGTGCCCTTCAAGTGCACACACATGCGCACGCAGTAGTCTCACCAGTGTCAAGCCCTCCAAAGAACACAAGACCTGATGATTTGTAGCTCCCACTTCAGTCGTTGCACATGTACCTCTCTCCACAACCAGAGCTCAGAGCTCCCTTGTCCCAGAAAGGTTATTGTACCTCATTCTGCCAAGACAACCCTTGGAAAAAAGTGTCACTCTGTGTTTCCTGAGATAAGAGCACTAAATTGTCCTCTTCCAAAACCTTGGAGAGGTCACAGAGATCTCCCAGGAAGGAATTTGGGGCCTCAAGCATGTGACCCGTGTATAGAGGCTGACGACTCTGTGGTCAGAGGTGCGAAGATTGAAGACAGTAGAGGAGTAGCCTGAGAGGTCTGGAAGGGGGGTGTCAGAGATGGTGGAGCATTTCTTCATGGCAGAAAACAGCCTAAGAAAGAACTAGTGCCACCAAGGGCACCGGGGGTGGCCCAGACTGGTGACAAGAAGTAAGACATTTCCCTCCAAGCTCAGTGTTGTGGTGCAATATGTCACAAAGGAGTCTGGATGAGCCCAAGGCTTTGTGTGCCCAAAGGAAGAGCCAGGGAGGACAGAGAGATGTCAGTGCAGGAAGGGGCCAGCAAGGTGGGGCAACTGGGGGGATGACGACAGCCTGCAAGGGAAAGGGGTAGGGCATGGATACTGTAGGACAGCCTGGGTTGGATAGGAGAGAGGCACATGCAAAAGCTGAAAGCCCTGACAGAACCACCTTCTGCAGGCCTTTGACCATGACTGCTGTCTGTGCCACTGATGCCAGGAGGAGACAAGTGGCCCTTGCAGCCCTGGGACCTCATGGCCTCTTTGTACCTGCTCAGCAGGTCCTTTGGATTAAGGAAACAAGTCAATGTTTATTCAGCATCAGAGCCACATTTCCCTTGCTTGCCCATCCTTGTCATCACTCTCTGCAGTTTTCTGCTCTAACTGGAACTTGGGGACACATTTTCAGTTGTGTCCCTCAGTGAGACTCATTAACACTGCAAGAAACTTAAGTGTTTCAATCTCACTTTGAGTTCTTGAAAAGTTGTTTGCACTTACTCTCAGGGACTGAGTCTCAACACCAAACCCCCCTAGGGGTGATGATGAAATGTCTGGGGCTGTTGCTGTGCTGCTGAGCTGGGCCAGGCTCCTGGCACACAGGGAGCTCCTGGTTAAGTGAGCAACGTTGCAGAGAGACAGCTCTGCCCAGGATCAGCTCCTCTGCACAGCCCAGCAGGGCTGAGGGCACTGCCAGGGCAGCTTGGGGACACGAGCAGGGCACAGACAGAGCTTCAAGGGGCTCATCACTGGCAGGATGGCTGAGAGCTCACTGCAGGAGGAATCTTGGCAGAGATGCACACGGGGAGTCTGTGACTGAGGGACATTGCAGGGGCAGCTCCTGGCAGCATCTCCTAAAGCTGGCCCAGCCCCAGCTGATGGGATGGGTGAGGAGGTAGCTCTCAACCAGCCCAGGGAGCTGTTCCCAGGGTTGGGGGAGAAGGGTTCTGGGCAAGGAGTAAACCTGGCAGGTGAGGGAGCATCTTTTCCATGTCTCGCGTTTCAGGATCACACCTACTCACTGCTCCACACCACTGTACGATATTTAATGGATAATTTTTGGCAAAGTTCCAAAAATACAGAGGCTACAGGAAAGGAATGAGTCCTGATGTGTGTTTCCTGCTTAGACATTGTAGCACAGACATTGTTCTCTCAGCTCAGGAGGCTTTTACTCTCAGAGGTGAATATTTCAGACAGTCTCAAAAATGAGCACAGGATCCTGGGCAGTGCTGAGCCTTCCCTTGGGGGTTGGCACTCTCCTGTGCCAGCCCTTGGCTTCCCTGCGAGAGGGCTCCTGTCCTGCTCTGTCCAGCACAGCTGCATCTCTGGGCTGGCACAGGGGGAACTTCACAGAGCTGCCCTTCCAAGTAGCGCTGCCCTGCTCTCAGCACAGATCTTGGGCAGGTTTGTAAAGATTCATCTGTGTGTTAAGTCATCTTCAAGGCAGCACAAGGAAAAGTGCAGGGCAGATGGGAAACAGATTGACAGGCACTGCAGCTCTCCTGGCTCTGCAATAAGCAACGGAGAGCTCAGCCCTTCTGCCTGTCCTGTCTCAACACTCTTCAGATTTGTATTCAGAGAAATTTGCCTCTAAAAAAAACCCCCAGAAGTTATGACTGTAACCAAAAAACACAGTCAAAATGATTTTTACGATACCCTGTGCCTCTCTTGTGCAGCCCAAATTGCTCCAAGACAACAGTACAGGAATTTAACTTTTCCATCCAAGCTGGGTTCCCTGTGACATCCCCTGTGATCATGAGAGCTGTCACAAACCAACTCCATGTCTGCACTGCAGCAGAGCAAAGCTGAGTCCTTGGCAGCACATGGGCAGAGCTCCTGCTCCTCACAGCACCCTCAGAGAGCACAAAGCAGAGAAAAGAAATGCCTTTACTTGGAGGGGATTTCCCCAAAACCTGCACTGGTTTTGCTGAGAGGGGGCTGTCTTAATTGCTCCTTGTTCTTTCCTTTTCTGAACAGACCCTGTGCTAAGAAATAGGCAGTGCCCAACAGCAGCTCCATGGCCCAGTTCCTCCTGCTGGCATTGGCAGACAGGCAGGAGCTGCACTTCTGGTTCTTCCTGGGCATCTCCCTGGCTGCCCTCCTGGGAAACGATTTCATCCTCAGTGCCGTAGACTGCCACCAGCACCTGCACACCCCCAGGGACTTCTCCCTGCTCCACCTCTCCCTCACAGACCTGGGTTGCATCTGCACCACTGTCCCGAAAGCCATGCACAACTCCTTCTGGGACACCAAGGACATCTCCTACATGGGATGTGTTACACAGGCCTTTTTCTTTGTATTTTTCATCTCAGCAGAGTATTTCCTCCTCACCATTATGTGCTACGACTGCTACATTGCCATCTGTAAACCCCTGCACTACGGGACCCTCCTGGGCAGCAGAGCTTGTGCCCACATGGCAGCAGCTGTTTGGCTGTTGCCTTGTGCGAGCCCCAATGGAAACTTCACACACACCAATATGATGTTTTGGAAGCTTCATCTTTATTGGAAATTATACTTACTTTTATACAATTCAATAACTACCACATATTTGACAACTTATCATTGGTCACACACACAAAACACACACTGTTCACACGACTAAACTACATTCTTATTGGTTAGTCAATATATCTTATTTTTCTACATTCTTTTTCTTCTAAATCTGACTATAACACTCCATTTACATGCCTCCTAGTAGGTCCAGCTCAGCCTCCCGTCTGCAGGTGTTGTTTTTTTCGTTCCTGCAGATGTCCAGTCCTTGTCGTGTTATCAAAAAACACTTAGTCCTTGAAACTCCTCAAATTCCCATCAGCTGGTCCACTCCTGCCTTAACCCAAAAGGTCTCTAATTCTACACTGGACCACTGGGTTTCTCAATGCTCTGCTGCACAGAGTCAATACATTTTCCCTGTCCCTGTGCCAGGGCAATGCCCTGGGCTAGTTCTTCTGTGAAATCCCCCACATCCTCAAGCTCTCCTGCTCACACTCAGGTTACCTCAGGGAACTTGGGCTTCTTGGGGTTAGTTGCTGTGTAGCATTTGGGTGTTTTGTGTGGGGTGCTTGACTAAAACAGGCACTATGAACAAACCATACTATTAGGCCTTAGCCTGCCTTAGCAAGAGGTCTGCTTGCAGGTTGCGGGAAAAGTGCTGGCATTGATATCAGGCTGCAAGAATGTAAACTATTGAGATAATAAGAAGGAGCTCTCCGAGAAAGACAATGATTTCATGCGCACAGTCAGCACATGGACAGTGCATACAAACCAATCATATAGCAACACGTACTAAGTAGCAAGAAGTGTGTTTAACTATTGCAGGCCAATTATGCAGCGACATGTAGTTAACCAATAATGTAGTGACATGTATGTGTGTGAGAGTATAAAACAAATGCTGTAACACATAATAAACGAGATCTGCCTATCGATCACATTGGTCTGCGTGCAGTTACTCCGTGCCCTCTTGACCACAATTGGTGCTCCGGAACAGGGACCCGGGACCCTCTGGTCGTGCTGACATAGAGCAGTAGACGGCAGGACGAAGGGGGAAGAGAGGAAACTGGCTGTAAAGAGTGCTGTCCCCGGCACTGTTTTTTTTTCAATGCACAGGACATGGTAAGTCCGATTCTGTTGCTAGCAAGGGAAAGCCTGGGTGGGGGCTTCCCAGGCAGCCAGGGAGGAATGGGGGCTACCCTGACCAAAACGGAAGCGGTAGTGGTGAAACTCCTCCAACATATACTCTCTACGAGAGGAATTAAATACAATGAGGCTGCATTAGGGCAGCTACTGACCTGGGCAAAAGGGAAAGGACATTTTATGTCATTTAATGATGCCTTTGAGGTGACTTTATGGGAAAAAATTGGGCAAGATCTCTGGGATGAGGTCTCAAAGGGATCTAAGGACGAGACCAAACTATCTATAACATGGCGTTTAGTGAGTGATGCCCTGAAAGATGTAAAAGCTGAAAGGGAAGCTCACTCAGCTTTTGTTGCCTTGGAACCGCAGCCGCCTGCCAAACCCTCCCTGTTTTCGGGACCGATAATACCTGGTCCCGTAGCAACAGCTCCTTTACCTCCCTGGACACTGGCTCCTTCACCAGCAGCAGCGGGTCCTCTTATAGTTCCTCCTGTTGTTCCCCCTGCGCCTCCTGACCCAGCAGTGCGACCAAAACTGAAAGTTCGTTACAGGCTGATGGAATCCGAGGAGGGGGAAGAGGATAGGTCTAACCCACCACAAAACCCTCCTCCTCTTGATTCCACTAAGGATGATGCAAAGAAAAACTTGGTGAAGCCCGTTCCATCGCTATATCCACCGTTACCTGACTCATCAGTGGAGGCGGCAGGGGGAGAAGAAAGCGTTAAAAGGAAAGAAAGCCTGCGGGGGGTGGAGTGACAGCGGTAGGAAGGGCTCTGAGATCGCCTGCCTTCTGAAAGTATCCAACGGGAGAGGGAACTACAAAATGAAAAAGGGAACATCAATCTGTGAGATTTGGAGCAGCGACTAGAACAACTACAAGCGGAGATGCAAGCTACTCGGCAGTGTTATAAATTGGTATAAGAATTTAGACAAGTCAATTCCAATTAAACATTGATAAATTTATTAAGCAAGCAATAATAAAGCAAAGACAGCGCTGGGTGGCCTGGGGAGCAAGTCCCCCGTCCGAGACTCACACTGAAAATGTAGTAAATGTCTCTTTTTATACATTTGCAAGTCCTGGGTTTTGAATGTAAATCTACTTGTGGTTGCAGTGCATGGCTCGTTGTTAAGTGGTCATCTGGGATTCGTCAGAGATGAAAGTTGTAGTTCTTATCATCTGTAAATTCTACCGATACTGACACTTGTTTGTTTAACAGGATGTCTGTGAAACTTATCTTGTTTAATTATAAAAGTTTCTTATCCTCTCATACACAGAAGATTTTATGAACAAAGTTAACCCTTCTATTACAGGCAGCACGAGAATCCTTGACATGTGAATATACCACAACTTCCAATCACCCCCCTGAATTCGGGAAATGCTGGGGTTTCCCCTTTCCCTCCATTACAGCTTCCAACCCCGCCCCTGGGTTTGGGAGTAGCTGGGAATCAACCGCGCAGGGCTGCCGTAGCGGGAGGGGGGGAAAAGGGAGGGGTGTACTGGAAAGGTATCATACGGGATGCTTTGTTAGATGGAGTAATAATTCAACAGGCATATCCGGTAATTGTGGGACCAAATGGTCAAAATACTTGGCAACCTTTAGATTGGAAAATTATAAAAGAAGCACGACAGGCTATTCAGGCTAATGGCATAAATTCTCAGTACATGCAGGCCCTAATTAGGCATATTTTTACCACTAACCTCCTCACACCAGCAGATGTTAGACAGTTGACATCAATGATACTATCTCCCTCACAGCTGTTGCATTTTTTCAATGCTTGGTCAAATGCTTGTAATCAGGTAGCCAATACATCTAGATAGCAGGGAGATCCTTTGTTTGGAGTCATAGCACAAATGCTTTTGGGGGAAGGGTCTTTTGCTGATGCAACCTGGTAAGCGCAGTTCGCCACTGAATCATTGCAAATAAGTCAGGAAAAGGCCCTTCAAGCATTATTAGCAATACCCAGTGAAGGTACTCAGCAGGCTTATACAAGAGTGGTCCAAAAGGTGGGAGAGCCTTATGGGAACTTTATAGACCGGTTATTTGCAGCGTTACAAAAGACAGATTTAGATTACAATATTCGTAATAAATTGATAGATACTCTTGCCTATGATAATGCTGTCATGGTTTTGCCCACCAGCCCATCCCTGGGGCTGAGGATGGTTTTGTCCAGGTGATTTCTGGACAAAAAAAAAGCCAATCAAAAAGTTCAGTGACGCCTTTGCTAATTACATCTTTAAGAAAATGGAAGAGAAGGGTTGTGTCACAGTTAAAATTGGGGGCAGCAGCCATGTAGAAGAGCAGCGGGTCCAAGGAGGGCCAGGCCCCCTCCTCCCCTGGTTTGGGCCAGGTGCGGGGGCAGGTGTAGCACTGAAACCCCCCCCCTTCTCTTCTGTAAGAGAGTAAAGAAAAAAAAGTTTAAAAGACGAACTGCTTGGACAGAAACCGCTGCAGAAAAAATTCCAGCAAAGAGATAAGGGACTTCCAAGGTCAAAACTAGCAGCTGGAGGAGAAAGAAGAAAGTTCGAAGGGGGGAGAACTGCTTTTTCTCCTTTTTGTTCTCTCTCTTCAGCAGGGAAAAGACTGAAAAGTAATCCCTGCCACTTGTAAAAGTTTGTTGGGGTGAAGAGACCCCCCATGCAGCTCACAGAGGAGCTTGTGGATGTACCAGAGATTTGTGACTTTAACAGAGAGAGAAAGCCTTACACTGGAGCAGAAGCGGCTCGGGTGAGGCAGAGTCCTGTTGAAGACTTTGTGATCCTTGAAGAGGACGATGGTTATGCCGGAGCAAAGACAGTTCGGATAAGCTTGGGATCTCAGTAAAAAAATCCATGCTACTGGTACTGGAAATCTGTGACCCTAACAAAACCTACGTTGGAGTAAAAACAACTCGGGTAGGAATGTTGGGATCTGTGAGATCCATGTTGCTGCTAAAGATTTGTAACCTTGAGAAAGAAACTTACGTCGGAGCAAGGACAGCCCGGGTAAGATGTGGGAATCCAAGTAAGGAATTCGTGCTAAACCATGTGAAAGAAGTCTATCAAGGACTGTTTTCCCATGGGAAGAGACCTCCATAGGGAAACAAGAGTGGACTCAAAAACCATTATCCCCTGTAACCCTGTGGAAAAAGATCCATAGTAAACAAGTGTCCCCTTGCAAGACTATGGAAGAAGACCCTTCAAGACCTGGGTAACCCCCAGCCTTCAGTCTTAACCCAGGAGGGGAGTAGGCCCAGTCCTGGAAGCCGACACAGAGAAAGAAAAAGAATTCCAACTGCAACGAAGGTGCTGCAGAATTACTAGAGAGAGAGCTGGAACTCCGAGAATAGAGACGGAAACTACTTCTCCTCCTTGGACTGATATAAAGGGGGGAGGGAGAAGTATTTTTCTGTAAATACATAGCACTTTTACTTAAGTAGAGTTATTGTAGATATAGTTCTTTAGTAGTTTTTATTTTACTAATAATAAATGTTCATAATATTTTCCCCAAATCCAATCTCTTTTGTCTGCATAGACCTTCTCTCAACTGATTAATAATTATGTGGGGAGTGTGAAAGCAAATTGACCCAGAGCAAAACCACGACAAATGCGAATGAAAAGATGCGAAAAGCACTAGCTCACTTGCCAAAAGGAACAGGAGTTGCAGCTATGCTAGAAGCAGTTGAAAGAATGATGGGTATGGAACAGGTATAGGTTATGGTAGCAGCCGTAGGGGCTACAGTAAGACCCTTGGTAGGACTGCAACAGAAAGATATGAAGTGCTTTAGGTGCGGAAAAATGGGACACCTTAGAAAAGACTGTAAGAAAAGAACAGGGAAGTGGAATGTCAACTACAAGAAAGAAAATCATAATACGAATATAAACAAAAATCAGGAAACTACCAGATGAGCGCGCCACGCCCGCGCGCGCAGACATCAAATCAGGGTGCCTGGATAACCACTCCGCAACAACAAGAGGAAACACCGGAGTGGATGTGGAAACAGGCATAGATCTTTATCTTACTGATACCAAAGTGGCAGTAATTGAAACCAATATGAAAGGGCCATTAGGACATGGATTAAGTGCACTACTCCTTGGACGATCATCCATTTCAAAACAGGGAATTTTTGTCTTACCAGGTGTTATTGATGCAGACTATACAGGCCAGATATGTGTCATGGTTTATACACTGTCACCACCAGTTTTTATTCCAAAAGGTCAAAAAATTGCACAACTAGTTCCTTTTAAAGGATGTGCCCCTGAAGCAGCAAGTAAGGACCGGGGAGAAGGTGGTTTTGGATCAACAGGACAAGCGTTAGTTAATCTCGCCATGGACATAACAAAGAACCAACCCCAAGAACTAGTAACCCTACGAAATCAATGGGGGGAAGAAAGACAGTTGTCAATGCTAGGAGATACAGGAGCAGATGTAACCATCATCACCTGACAGCATTGGCCCTCTTAGTGGCTAGCAAGGCCTGCACGAGTGGCCATTGCTGGAGTAGGAGGGTGTTCTTTACCTATGATGAACCAATATCCAATTCAGATGCAATTCTCAGATGGGAGTTGTGTGTCAATCCTGCCATACATAATGGAAGTACCGGTATCATTGGTAGGCAGAGACATGTTAGCACAAATGGGGGCCAAACTAGTGACGCCTTTTTAGGAGTGGTCAATGAAGCTAGGTCTGTGCTACCCCTAAGATGGAAAACAGATACACCAGTGTGGGTAGATCAGTGGCCACTAAAGCAGGACAGGCTTGAACAAATTCACATCTTAGTTCAAGAGCAGTTAGGTGTGGGACATATTAGACCCTCTACAAGCCCCTACAACACACCAATTTTTACAATCCCAAAAAAGTCAGGAAAGTGGTAACTATTACATGATCTACGAGCAGTTAATGCCATTATGGAGGAAATGGGAGTTCTACAACCAGTTTTACTCGCTCCCACCATGATTCCGGAAGATTGGCAAATTTTAGTGATTGACTTAAAAGACTGTTTTTTCACAATCTTTCTACATGAATCGGATTGTGCCAAATTTGCTTTTACTGTCCCCGGTATCAACAGACAAGAACCAGCAAAGAGGTATGAATGGATAGTTCTCCCCCAGGGGATGAAAACTTCTCCCATGTTGTGTCAAATATATGTTGCTTGGGTCCTACAACCATTTCTCAAAAAATTTCCTTGCTTGTTAACTTACCACTATATGGACGATATTTTAATTGCTGGACAAAATATGGAAACTGAATTGGTGTTAATCACACTAACACACATGTTAGAAGAGTGGGGATTAAAAATAGCACCTGAAAAAATTCAAAAGTCAGCCCTGTGGAAATATCTAGGATGGGAAGTTACAAAGCAGACAATTAAACCACAAAAAATAAAACTGAATTTGAATATCAAAACATTGACTGACGCCCAGAAACTGTTGGGTGAACTGCAATGGGTTCATAACATATGTGGGATCACAAATTATGATATTGCACCCCTTATGCCCCTCTTAGGAAACGATGTAGATGCTTCAACAGAACGACAAGTAACTGAGGAACAAAGAGAGGCCCTGGATCGAATTGCAAAAAAGGTTTTAAATCAGGGTGTCTCATGTATCACAGAAAACGAACCACTGCATGCCATCCTAGCAAACACCTCTTTGGAGACAAAACACCCGAAAGCACTCATAGTGCAGTTAGACCCAAAATTAAAAATTATAGAATGGGTCTTTCCAGTTTTTCACCCCAAATTGACCATTTGTACTAGAATAGAAACCCTAGCTAGTTTAATAGTCAAAACACAAAAGCGAATAATAGAAATTAGTGGAAAAGAACCTGAATCGATGTATATGCCTATTCGTCAAGAATACTTACAATTGCTAATTAGTCAGTTGATGCTTTTTCAACTGGCTATACAAGATTTTTATGGACAACTTAAAACACATTTCCCCAAGGATAAGCGGTTACAATTTATCACTACACAGGATTGGGAAGAGCAAGCAAAAAGATCAGAGATACCGGTAGCAGGCCCTACCATATTTACAGATGCGGGAAAACATTCTCTATTAGCAGCCATTACTTGGCAAGAGAAGGGAGTATGGAAAAATTAGACATTCTCAGGAACAAAAGATGACTCTTTACAAACTCTGGAGCTTTTAGCAATATATCAGGCCCTTGTCAGGTGGAGAGACGCACCCATTAATATTGTGACAGACTGTCTTTATGCTGCTGGTATTTTAAGTCGGATCAAATGTGTTTTTATAAAACCTGTTAATAATGTGCGTCTACGGTCCATCTTGCTACAACTGCATCAAGCAGTGACCCTCCGAGAGGTAACCTATTTTGTCACCCATATTCACAGTCATCAATTTGAGCAAGGGTGGAGCATTGGTAATAATCGGGTTGATGCTCTAGTGTCATATTCTCATGTTTCTCCTAATTTATTTGAGCAAGCTCGCGCTTCTCATCAATTTTTTCACCAACCTGCCAGAATGCTAGCTAAGCAATTTCGACTCACTATGTCCCAGGTCAGAGAACTAATCAGTGCATGTCCAAATTGTCAGAAAATTGGTTTTGGACTGGGTATGGGCGTAAACCCTCGAGGACTTCAAGCGCTGCAATTGTGGCAGATGGACGTCACACATATCGCAGAGTTTGGGAGGCTTAAATATGTTCATGTCTGTGTTGATACTTTCGTGTTATTTGGGCAACTGCACAAATGGGAGAAACCAGTCGTCATGTAAAACATCATCTACTAGCTTGTTTTGCTAGTTTAGGAGTACCTCAACAAATTAAGACGGACAATGGTCCAGCATATTGTTCTCAAACTTTTCTCCAGTTTTGTCAACTAGGGGGCATTTCACACATTATGGGTATTCCACACTCTCCGATGGGACAAGCCATAGTAGAACGTGCACATGGCACGCTTAAACAGCTTTTGCAAAAACAAAAAGGGGGAGAGGTGATAGAGCCCCATGAGAGAGTTGCAAAATCTGTCTATGTCTTAAATCACTTAACTCTGGCAGGGGAAGCAGAGCAACCTCCTATAGTAATACACTGGGATGCGGTACGCCAAGGATCAGCAACACAAAGGAAGAGTAAAGGAAAGGTGGGGTACAGGGATCCAGGAACCAGCGAATGGCTAGGTCCCGAGGAACTATTAATAATGGGCAGAGGTTATGCTTCTGTTTCCACAGATGCTGGTGTACGATGGTACCCTGTGAAATGTATTAAGCCATATGTGGCGGTGGAGACCAAGTAGGGATCCGAAGATCCGGAGGAGGGAGCAGCATCGTGCCAAGCTGGTGCTAGCGCCCTCTGTCGTGGTTTTGCCCTGGCTCAATTTATTTTTATACTCCTTATACAATTACTATTAGTTGAGAGAAGGTTTATGCAGACAAAAAGAGACTGAATTGAAAGAAAGATATGAGTATTTATTATTAACAAGTTAAAACTAAAGAATTATATTTACAACAATTCTACTTAAGTAAAAGGTATTATGTATTTATAGAAGATACTTCTCCCCTCACCTCTCTTTATATCAGTCCAAGGAGGAGAAGCAGTCCTTTTTCATTCTCGGAATTCCAGCTTTCTCTCTCTCTAGTAACTCTGCAGCACTTTCGTCGCAGCTGGAACTCCTTTATCTCTCTCTCATTCTGTGTTGGCCTCCAGGGCTGGGTCTACCCCCCTCCTGGGCTAAAACCGAAGGCTGGGGGTTACTCAGGTTCTGAAGGGTCTCCTTCCATAGGCTTGCAAGGGGACACTTGCTTACTATGGATTTTCTTCCACAGGGTTACAGGGGATAATGGTTTAAGAGTTCACCCCTGTTTCCCTATGGAGGTCCCTCCCCATGGGAGAACAATCCTTGATTGACTTCTCGGCATGGGTTTAGTCTGGATCCCTTACTCAGATCCCAATATCCCACTTGAGCCGTTTTCTGCTCCAGCGTAGGTCCTCATCTCCTTCAGGGTCATAAATCTTCAACATCCATACCCGAGCCGTTTTTCTGCTCCGGCGTAGGTTCTCTCAGGGTTACAAATCTCCAGCACCAGCAGCATGGATCCCACACATGGATTCCAACATTCCTACCCGAACCGTTTTCTGTTCCAGCGTAGGTCCTCATCCCCCTCAGGGTTATAAATCTTTAACAGCAACAGCATGGATCTCTTATTGAGATCCCAAGCTTATCTGAGCCATCTCGCTCTAGCATAAGCATTGTCCCCTTCGAGGGTCACAAAGTCTTTAACAGGACTCTGCCTTATCTGAGCCTCTCCTGCTCCAGCATAAGGCTTTCTCTTTCTGTTAAAGTCACAAATCTCTGGTGCATCCACAAGCTCCTCTGTGAGCCGCATGGGGGGGTCTTTTCACCCTAACAAACTTTTACAAGTGGCAGGGTTTTATTTTTCAGTCTTTACCCTGCTGAAGGGAGGGAGAGCGAAAGGGAGAAAAACAGCAGCTCTCCCCCCTTCGAACTTTTCTTCTCTCTCCTGCGACTGCAGTTTTGACCTTGAAAATTCTGTTATCTCATGGCTGGAATTCTTCTGCAGCGGTTTCTCATCTAAGCAGTTCGTCTTTTAAACTTTTTTTCCTTCACTCTTTCACAAGAGAGAAAGGAGGCTTCAGTGCTGCACCTGCCCCCCCCGGCCCAAGCCGGGGGAGGAGGGGGCCTTGGCCCTCCTCGGGCCCACCGCGTCTCTCCTACATGGCTGCTGCTCCTAATTTCAACTGCGCCACAACCTTCTCTTCCGTTTTCTTAAAGATGTAATTAGCAAAGGCGTCACTGAACTTTTTGATTGGTTTTTTGTCCGGAAATCACCTGGACAAAACCATCCTCAGCCCCAGGGATGGGCTGGTGGGCAAAACCACGACACCCTCCCTGAAGGTACTGGGAGTCATGGACCTCCAGACAGTTAATCCTGAAGAAATCCTTGCTGCATTGCCTTCATTCCACATGCGACCAGAAGAAGAACAAAAGGTTCTGAGTGGATGCTGTAAGCATGGTTATTGCTGTCAGTCATGGATGTTAAAACTGTGTGAACAGTGTGGGGGTCGTAAGTGGCTGGTTATAGGAAAATCAGAACCTACCTGGAGACACTTTTGGTGTACCACGTGCATAGGTCGTATACAAGAAATATCCTTAGAACAAAAAGTGGCCCAACTCGTAGAGGCAGAGTCAGATCCCCAAGAAGGTTTTTTCACAGCCTTTCAGGTAGCTCAGAGATTTGGGGATATTCAACAAACATTTTTAGCTGAACTGGCAGATGAATTACAAAGTCGCATAATAGAGAGTCAAACAGCAAAAGCAGGGTGTGTTATTAAAGTACAGTGTGGGAAAAACATTTATGTGCCTCGATCATGGGAGGTAGATCCCAACGACTGGAAGCAGGAGTGCTCTCGTTGGTACTCTCTGTCGCAGCAATTGCTTTGAAATGGGATACAACCATTGCGAGTGCCTTGGGACATAACATAGACCCCCGACAAAACATCTGAATAACTATTGACAATGAGACAGGACAACGATCATTTTGTCGCTCAGTGATGACACCTGCTGACCCTTCAAGGATGAAACCTCTGCTATGGGAATTACATATAAATCGTGTTGTAATCAACAACAAAAACTTTACTTCTTATTACAGTATTAGTACTTTCCTGTGTTCATGAACTGTCGTCTTATTTTATATGAAGTTTCTTATGAGACTGCAGTATTAAGTACACTAAATAATTACTGTTCACCAAAGAGTGCTTTTTATTCATAGGTTATGTGGTTTGTTTATTTAGGAAAACTAACTATAAGTGATTAACTTGTTTTACTATTTCCCTTCCTATAATTAAGTCTTTTAAGTGAAACTTTAGGTTAACATATATATAAGAATTTCCCCCAGACATTATTGGTATGCTTGATAACATGTGGGTAAGTTTTAGGGAAGTCTATTTGAAACTGACATTGTCGTCCACTACAAGGCTATCTTCAAGCACTAGCAGTGTTTTTTCCTACTGTTTTTCACATTATGAAATCTCAAAGCTGTTGTGGATAATTTTTTGTGTTCTTAGCTCATTAGAAGATTTAATTGTTTGAATTAAGGAGCTTTAGCTTTGTGTGAGAGTATGTATGTCTGTGGTGGCCACCTGCTGAATGTTTGGATGAAAATGGTGTGCAAGAGAAAAGTGCTGCGTGGATATATATGTATATAGATATTTGTAGACTTAATAATATATTACATAGGTGTTGGAAAAATCTTTTAGCCAAAGAGTGTTGTATGAATTTGGCAGCCCCTGGTGGTCTAGTGGTAAAGGCGCCGCGCTATCACCGCGGAGACCCGGGTTCGATTCCCGGTCAGGGCCACTCCCGGGCAGGTGGGGCTCGTTAGCCCTTAAAGGCAACCCACCTACGTCCTAAGGACCTCACTGCCACCGTCCAAGCTCGCTTGGCCCCGGCAGATGAACCTTAGGATTAAAGGGTGGGCTCAGTTCCGCGCACACTGTGTCTCACCTAAAAAATCCAATGCGCAGGCTGGAAGGTGGAAAGACCTTCCCCGGATCTTCGCTCGCGAAGACTGGTCATTATTATTTATTATTGTTGTATGAATTTATTAATTTCCTATTAGTGTGTATGGTTTGTCCACAAAACAAAAAAGGGGGATTTGTGGGGTGCTTGGTTAAAACAGGCACTATGAACAAACCATACTATTAGGCCTTAGCCTGCCTTAGCAAGAGGTCTGCTTGCAGGTTGCAGGAAAAGTACTGGCATTGATATCAGG
The DNA here is from genome assembly GCF_022539395.1 of Myiozetetes cayanensis. Lineage (NCBI taxonomy): Eukaryota > Metazoa > Chordata > Aves > Passeriformes > Tyrannidae > Myiozetetes > Myiozetetes cayanensis. The sequence goes on along the minus strand of NW_026087440.1, from coordinate 47,633 downwards.
CTGCAAGAATGTAAACTATTGAGATAATAAGAAGGAGTTCTCCGAGAAAGACAATGATTTCATGCGCACGGTCAGTGCATGGACAGTGCATACAAACCAATCATATAGCAACATGTACTAAGTAGCAAGAAGTGTGTTTAACTATTGCAGGTCAATTATGCAGCGACATGTACTTGTAGTTAACCAATAATGTAGTGACATGTATGTGTGTGAGAGTATAAAACAAATGTTGTAACACATAATAAACGAGATCTGCCTATCGATCGCATTGGTCGGCGTGCAGTTACTCTGTGCCCTCTCAGCCACAGTTTTGTCTTCATTGTTTTCTCCTATATGCAGATCTTCAGGGTAGTGCTTAGGATCCCCAGAATAAACATCTGTGTTAACAACATTAAAAGAGGAAAAAATATAAGGAAACTCCCCCACCGCTACTCTCAAAAGCTTTAGAAGGCAGGTGGGGCCCATAAAGAGTTACACAGTGAGTGTTCTGTGGAGGAAAAGATGGAGCTTATTGCTCCTGAAAAGCATCCAGTCATTATTTTCCTCAGGGCATCTGTAACAGGGTGAGTTCGAAAGGATGCTGAGATGGAAAACCAAGACACTGCTGAAAGCTCAACAATAAACCCAATATTTATTACAAAAGTGGACAAGTAACTGGTAACCAGAGAGACAGGAAAGGAGAGGAGTGAACTAAGCCGTCAGTGAAATCCCCACTCATGCCAGCTGTGTTTTATGAGGTTGTCTTACTGAGCCCAGGATAACCAGAATTCCCCATAGCAGAGGTTGCATCCTCAGAGGGTCAGCAGGCTCACAAAGATAGCAGGCATCCCCACAAAAGGCAACATTGTCCTTCATGTGAAGCTTGAGAGCCCCGAGCACGAGCCACCTGCATTTTTTATCCAATTAGCCAGTGACGTCTACCTGGGCCGGTGTGGCCAGCACCACCCAACTAGAGGCCTTTGGTCCCTCCCCCCATAATGTAGGCGTACCCCTCAGCGTATGCGTGAGAACTTTGGAATTTCACCTATCGCATGCGCTGTTTCACTCAAGGGGTCTTATCTATTTGGGTCTTGGGGTTTTACTTCATCTTTTCCTCTCCAGTTTCTCCTTCAAATGTCCTCTACAAACAATGAGCCAATCAGAGAACACAAATAAAAATAGTTTTTACAAGAAACTCTCTCTCCAAGGATGAAGCTCCAGTAAAAAATATCAACAATCCCTGATACATTCCACCACGTGGTCTGTGACTGGACCATTACACTGGTGGTCCACTCTAACAGACAGCGAAAGTCAAGTGGGTTCATGTGGTCGGTCACGGGGAGTCAACAGTGCTTATGATAGCTGTTCGTTGGTTGGCAGACTTAGTCCTCAAGGACAGATGAACAGGTGTTTCCAATCGTATGGGCCTTAGCAACGCGATGAATCTCAGGACTTTTTCTGCAAAATATAGTCTAGACTATTAGACAATTTTATAACATGGATCCATCTTTTATAGTATGAAGTGGTTGACTGCCAGTCACAAATTTATGGGCCTATTCGGAGCCACCACAGGCAAGGTATGTCTGGAGTTTTACTCAATCCCAGACAGCATCCTGGTCTCACTAAATGCTCCCACAGAAAGTTTGCACTCTCTGTACAGATTCCAGGCCTCATCAGCTGTAAGCCGTCCTACCACAGTTTGCCCCTGACTGCAGTCAAACCCCCTTCACCTCATGGAGTGATAGTACAGGTATCTCTTGCCTCCATGCTATAAAAGACTCCTTATCCATGCCGTACAATAGCAAGACACAAGCTAAACAAAGCACTTAAAGTTATAATGTTACCAGTTCATTACGAGATTGATGTGAGCCAGGGTCCATAGGGAGGTTCACAAATACCAGTCCTTCATTTGCAGCCATACCAACCAAACACTTTTCAACACGTTTTTTCTTGCCCTCTTCTTTTTCTTTTTTTTTTTTTTTTTTTAAGATCTAGCACTTCACATTTTGCTAGTGCACAATCACATATAATTCTCTTGGCTTTGTAAATCAAAAGGTCTCTTCTATGTGCCACAGCAATTAGAGGGGGGAGAGGGATATTCCAATTAATTCTTGCCACCTGTTGTAAGACTACTGAGACAAAGCACATAGAATTATGAGCACTGTAGAATACTCAGTGTAACAAGACCATACCAATTTTCAATTCTAGAAGATAATGAAAGGCAACTGAAATATAATAATCAATAATCACAGTATTGTCTGGTATTTTCACAGTATTATTTGAACTATACTAGCTGTCCATTCTTTTAGAGTCTAGTTTGGATACTATGGAGTGAGTTTGCTGAAGATATCTCTGAAACTCAATGAGAAATCTTCGAAAGTCACCTGATTCAAAATTTTTAGTTTGTTATCAAATTTCAACCAAGCACATAATACAACATCATCATCTTATGACTTTTTTTGGGTTGTTTTGTTTTGGTTTGGGTTTTTTTTGGGGGGGTTTTTTTGGTTTTGTTTTTTTTTTTTTTTACTAGAGCCAAATGCAAGCTTTGGTTCCAACTCTGATTATTGCTTACCAGCAATACAAACAATACATACGGAAAGAGTAATTTAAAACACATTGTTGGTGCACTCATCCAAGAAGCAGAGACCTTTTTAGCTCTGGAGAAGTAGATCCACGGATCCTTTCGGGCAAGAGACCTCATATGCAAAAAACAATCAATCCATTTAGTTATTCAAGATGACATCAAGTTGTCAAATAATGTGTGCAATTGCCACACCTGGGGTCAATACCCTTGGCCAGTGTATACATGGCCTGCACTGAATGGGAAAGTGCAGGAGTACTCATGGCTGTGGTTACTGTAGTGATGACAAAAGCAATTAGCCATCTAATGATTACCTCCTGATTGTGGTAACATTTTCCCCAATTCATTGTATTCTGCATCATCTTTCCAGCACTCTGGCAAGGCCCACTGGGAGCTACAGCTCAGCTCCTCCACCCATGAGAATCATTAATGACTATTACTTGCAATAGCATTCAATACAAACCAACACCTGAGTTCCCAAAAAAACCCCACAACTGAGTAGGGGAAGGAGATGGAGCACGGTACACAGTGGGGAAGCACAGGCAGGCCATGCCCCCCCAGGGTGTCCCCCGGATCAAAGTGGTGTGGGCCCCTTCTCCTCACCCGAGAGGCCTTTTCCAATTGTGACACCAGCTCACGCGTGACCACCAAAATCACAATAGCTTATGATACCAACTTCATGTCAGCAATGTCTCTATTGTATCTTTTCCAGAAGTCAAGTTCCCAACTGTAAAATCATATAGTATTCTTTCATGCCACATTGACACACAAACAACCATAGACTCACTACAGAAGGGTCTCAAACACAATTAAGATCCCTCAAACAGGCCTAAACCAATCAGTCAATTCAAAGTTCTAACCTCCTTCCCTCTCCTCATCGATTTCAACACTATTTCTAACTTTCTTCTATAAATCCGTCTATAGTTTGTGTGCGAGGGTACGCACACTGTCGCAAAACGCTGGGAGACACGAGCAGAAAATTGCTTTTTGTCTCGTTTATTAAAGATTTTACAAAGGTTTATATGGTATTTTTGCGAACAGCATGCAATGCTCGCATTGGTCAGAATGAGGGTGGTAGGTTGTTTTCTCTACAAGGATTTGCTATAGATACAGAAACCTATTTTTTTTTACACATCTTTAGAAAACAAAAATCAGAAGGTTACACTTTCCCAGAGAACAGAACACTTTCCCAGAGAACAGAACACTTTCCCAGAGAACAGAACTCAAAACAAGATTTGTTATGTTTCATTCTAATTAAAAGTATCAGTGTCCAAATCATAACATCTTCCTGCTGGAGACAGTTCTTCCTTTAATTTACCAGGACAGCTGGGCTTTGTTTTCTTGCATTCCTTCGTTATCAACCTGTAGCAGCTGCAAGGTATCCGAGCAGTCATGTCCACGGTCAAGCAGCCACTGCTTTGCAAAGCTCTCCACAGCACACCTGTACCTAGGACTTGGTGTTTGCTGGTTCAAGGAATAAAACATACCATACAAACAATTTCTCTTTTTTAAAGCTACCAAAACCAAAGTTACAGACACTTAAATAATCAAATAGATTCAGTAGTTTCAGCACTGTGCATCCACATTTCAAAGGATTCATGCATCTAAGTTCTCCACTGTTTTCTTGGGTTTTTTGGGGTTTTTTTTGTATCCAGGCTCTCACCTCTGGTTTTTTTTCCTGTTCATTGCTGCTGAAGCGGCTGCTGCCGCTGCCTCGGCTCCGGTTTCCCCACTGCCCAAACAGGGGGGCGAAAACGGCCAGGAGCCACTCCTGGTTTTTTTTCTTTCCCCTTTTTTTTTTTCTATTGTTGCAGCTGCTGCCGGGCCCTTGCCAACCCCCATGGCTTCCACACGGCAGCCTGGCCCCAGACCGGCCTCTAAATGATCCCCAGAGTGCATTCCAATGTTCCTGCATCCATTCAGGACACCCAGTGGGAGGGGCACTTCCCGGACCACCACCCCGGGGCCTCAACCCCTCTACCAACAAACTCATGCTCCTTTCCACTACACGTAGACCCGAACACGCCCACACACAGCAGCACCAGATTCAGGGAGAGTCCTGCCGGACAGAAACTAGCTGTCACTGCATACACCATCACTGTAGGGTCTAAGAAAAACCCCCGTCTAACAAGTAAGATACTATGGTACCGTTAACAAGACCTCGAGCTTGCAACGACACAATGGGAAGACAACACGACTAGCACAAGAACAACAAAAAGCATGGAGTGACAGCTACGCTCTCTAGCCTGCCCCCCCAAACAAAAGTGGCGCAGCCCCAAAAGTCATGTAGGTCCCACTTTTCTCAGCAATAAGTGCAGCAGCCCCACGGGCTGGGTCCTAACCCCTGCGCGGTTCTGATTAACTATAAGAAATGCGGCGCAGCCCAAGGGAGAGATCCCTCCCCCCGCGGGTACCCACAAACACTAAAAGGATGCGGCGCAGTCCCGTGGAGAGAGCCCTTCTTCCCCCCCGCAAGTCCCGCAACACTAAAAGGATGCAACTCAGCCCCACGGAGAAAGTCCTCCCCAACCACTGGTGCTGGAACACACTAAAAAGATGCGATGCTCTCTCCCTCGCAGGTCCCGCAACACTAAAAGGATGCAACGCAGCCCTACGGAGAGGGTCCTCCCGACCCCCCGAGTACCAGTAAGCACTAAAAGGTTGTGGCACAGCCCGTGGAGAGACCCCTTCTCCTCCCACAAGTCCTGCAACACTAAAAGGATGCAATGTAGCCCCACAGAGAGAGTCCTCTCCCCAAATCCAAAACCAATAAACCAGCAACGCACTCCAAAGCACTATGCACCCCACCTGTGGATCCTGCCATTCAGCACATCATGGGGCACAACCCTACAAGCGATATACCCACTTGCAGAGCCCACCCTGTCCGCAACAACAGTGTGTTTTCATGCTTGGACTCGCATCCTCGTGGCCAGAAAATGTAACAGGGTGAGTTCGAAAGGATGCTGAGATGGAAAACCAAGACACTGCTGAAAGCTCAACAATAAACCCAATATTTATTACAAAAGTGGACAAGTAAACGGTAACCAGAGAGACAGGAAAGGAGTGAACTAAGACCTCAGTGAAATCCCCACTCACGCAGGTGTGTTCTACGAGGTTGTCTTACTGATCCCAGGATAACCAGAATTCCCCATAGCAGAGACTGCATCCTCAGAGGGTCAGCAGGCTCACAAAGATAGCGGGCATCCCTGCAAAAGGCAACGTTGTCCTTCATGTGAAGCTTGAGAGCCCTGAGCATGAGTTAACATGGTTTGGGGTTTTGGGGTCTTCTCAGACCAGTGGGTTCACAGATGAGTTGCAGTTTCTCTCATTGTGCCCGGTGGTGTATTGGCCAAGTTCAGAGGTCAAATCACAGAGACACCAGCTGTGGGTGCTAAAGCTGATCTAACTTTATTTTACAAAATGGAGGGTTTTTATAGGCAGATAAGGAAGGTTCTGGAAAAAGGGGATAGGTATATATAAACTTGGACAAGGCATTGGATAGGATTTAAGATTGATATACATAATACGGGGGATACATTCATCTTCAGATAACTACTAGGTACTTAATTGGGAAAACTAACTGCCTCTGACTGAACTTTGGCCAATCAGAGAAACCTGCTCTCCCCCACAAGAGAGAAAGCTCACAATCTAACAAACAGTCTGTATGTCTGATGCTGTCTGGCCTATGTTGCCAGAAGTCATTTCTTTCCACCTTCTAAACTCCTCATCCAGATTACCCCCAACATTTCCTCCTTCTTTGTCTTTTAAAATGAGATTAGCTGAAAGGTTAGTATTTTACAGATGCAGACGATGAGACATGGGGGAATGAACAGAATGACAAATAGAATGATTAGAACAAAAACAAGAAAGCTTATCATTTTGTTCAGCCAGTCAGGTAGACTTGGAAAATGAATCCAGTTGAATAAGCCACTGAGTCCCTTGCCTTGGGAAACGTGGATGTCTTGGACTAGATTTTTTAACTTATAAATGCTGTTATGAATAGATTGTGAGTGATCAGAAAAATTCATGCAGCACATGCCTTCAAACTCTTGACAACCATGTCCATGGGCTAGAAGCAGGAAGTCAATAGCCGCACGATTCTGGAGAGTGACAGTTTTTAGTTGCTGTGTGTCTGCTAACAAATCTTCTATTGCTCTAGTGGTGGCGTTGGCTTCTTTTGTGAGCCAGCACCCAAGATGGGTAAGTAATGAGAGTGCATGGTGTGTTCCTATTGCTGGGAGGATGGCAGATGCCCAAAAGTTTCTCATCTGAGACCAAATTTGTATAGTGGAGTCACAGTCCTCAGGAAATGGCAAAGGGGAGGGCAAAGCAACACCCTCTGTCTGCACTTCTTGAGGAATGGGATTAACATCCGATTGGGACCTTAAAGTTCCAGATTGATATATTTTCATTTGAAGCTTATGATTTTGGTCATAATATGTGATATATACAGGTGGTCTTTTTGCTTGTCTCTTAACTCTTTGCTGTGTCACTTCCTTTTGTGCTACAGGGGTCAGTTTTAACTGTTCAAACTTAGCAGGATTGTATAAAGCAAATTTTCCAACTGTGCATGGACTTCCCACTGGATAAGGTGGGATATCCTTCCAGGCTCAGGTTCCACACAGAAGGAAGAACCCGGTGGGTAATTTTGCTGCTTTAGGGGAAATGTTCAGTAGCTATTGTTGCAGGTACTGCACTGTCGCACCATGTAGAAGGTGTGCTTTGATAGAGAGAACCGTTAGCAGAAACACTGTAAGAGACAATGAGAGAATTAGTAGAGTGTTGAATGAAATTAAAACAAAATTTAGTAGGAAGTGAGCCTATTAAGTCGACCTCAGGAGGAGAGGAGGAGATGAATTTCAAGCTGGAAACGGCTTGAGACAGGGTTCTTGCGGTGAGTTCTTCTGTCGCTGCTGCTGGCAATTCTGCAGTGAAATTTTTCCATGGGGACCCTGGTGTCACTGGGACCCCTACAAGACAAGACTTAAGTGGATTCAATGCACTGGCCATGGCCAGGCACAGAGAGTCTGTGCCTGTAGCTTTCGCCAATGATACCCAGAGGTTTTCTTGGGGTTGCTTCATCCATTTTCTTATTGGGACGGAGTTCCCACTGGTGAGGGTGGTGAGAAAGATGAGGGCTTGTGGTACACACGCAGTCGCTTTGCAGGAACCCATGTCATGGTGTTACCTGTGGAAATACATGCATGTCCCTTCCCCCACGTTATGAGAGGGAATGGACCTTTCCATTCATCAGTTAATAAATCTTTGTACAATTCTTTTGCTTTTTGCACAGGAACAATACTAGTATTAGAAAAATGTTGCTGGATTGGTGTTAGGTTTTGTTCATCCTGCCTGTTTAAAAAATTTAAAACGTACATGGCTTTTGCAAGCCTTTCCTGTGGGGTTAGGTCTTTACTCCCCCTGTTTTGCTTTTTAATAGTGTTTTTAAGGGTCTGATGGGCACGTTCCACTATGCCTTGACCTGTTGGATTATGGGGAATGCCAGTGGTATGTTTAATGCCCCATTGCTGAAAGAAACTTTGCATGGAATGTGAGGTATATGCTGGGCCATTGTCAGTCTTAATTTGGTCAGGTATACCCATGTAGGCAAAAGCTGTGATTAGGTGTTTTCTGACATCACGGCTCTTTTCTCCAGAATGTGCTGTAGCAACTAGCAATTTGGAAAATGTATCAATTGAAACGTGAACAAATTGCAGTTTGCCAAATTGTTGGACATGTGTAACATCTGTTTGCCAGATTTTTAAAGGCTCCAACCCTCTAGGATTGGCTCCAGAAGGCCGGAGAGGCACAATTTCTTGACAGTCAGGGCACATTTTTATGATATTTTTAGCTTGACTTTGTGTCAATTGGAATTGCTTTTGTAATGCTCTTGCATTCTGATGGAAAAAATCGTGGGAAATTTTTGCTTGTTCTAATTTTTGTGGGACAATAGACATACCTGTGAGTTGGTCTGCTTGGCGATTCCCTTCAGCAACAGGTCCTGGTAAAGTGGAATGAGAGCGGATGTGTGTGATAAAAAATGAGTGATCTCGTCTATGAATTAGGAATAATAGCTGTTTGAATAAAGAAAAAAGAGTTGGATTTGTTAGTTCTTTCAAATAGGAATTTTCTGCTCTTTGCACTATACTTACAACTTAAGAGGAGTTGGAAACAATATTAATTTCTTCTGAATGAAAAATGGTAAAAGCATGAACAACTGCTGACAATTCTACAATTTGCGAGGATCCTTGGACTTTGTGGATGTCTTGTTCCCAGGTACTTCCAGACTTTCAAATGATAACTGCATTTCCAGTCTTTCCAGACCCATCTGTGAACACAGTAGTTGCTTCTGGAAGGGGAACAACAGACTGGACAAATTTTAGGTCTATGGGCAGGTATTTAACCTTTTGTAAAATTTTTATGTTGGGCAGTGTGAATTTTATCTGCCCTGTGAAATTTGCTATAGCCAATTGAAAATCCAGGCAGACTGTCAGTAGCTGTTCAAGATGTTCAGATGTCAGGGGAAGATAGATAGTCTCTGGCTCTTCTCCAGACATCTCCCAGCACCTTGTACGTCCTTTAAAAACAATTTTAGAAATTAACTCAGGCTGAGTAACTAATGTTTTGCCGAATTGATGAGGGAGAAAAACCCATTCCCATATGCTGATATCTTTCTGACTTTGGTCTATCTGTCCTAGTACCCCAAAGGGTTGTTTGGGCCCTTGAAGTACCAGGAGTGTTGGTGGAACACCTGGGAGTTTGCGACTTGCTTGAAGATGAGAGATTTTATGCTCAACAAGCTGTAATGCAGTTTTGGCTTCTGGAGTAAGGCTTCGGGGTGATGCCAGATTAGCATCTCCTTTTAACAGTGTAAACAAGGGATGTAATTCATCTGTGGAGATTCCAAGGCTTGGGCGTGCCCAATTAATATTACCAAGGAGTTTCTGCAGGTCATTAAGTGTGTGGATGTCGTGGTTCAGAGTGATTTTCTGTGGAGTAATGCATTTGCTATCCACTTTCCATCCCAAATATCGCCAAGGGGCTTGCCACTGAACTTTCTCCTCAGAGATGTATAACTGGAAAATTTTCAATGTTTCAATTGTATGATGTAACAATTCTTTGAGGTCTGATTCAAATTTGGTACAGAGTAAGATATCGTCCATGTAGTGATAGATTATGGCATTTGGATTTTCACGTCTGATTGGGGTTAAAATTTGGGAAACGTACAGCTGACACAGGGTAGGAGAATTTTTCATACCCTGCGGAAGATTTTTCCAGGTATACCTCCGATTAGGTTCCTCTGCATTTAAGGAAGGGACAGTGAATGCAAATTTGTCTATGTCCTGATCATGTAATGGAATATGAAAGAAGCAGTCTTTGATGTCTATTACCACCAAGGGCCATTCCTGAGGCAGCATGGATAGAGAAGGCATGCCTGGTTGGAGTGGTCCCATTGGCTCCAAGACCTCATTGATCTTTCTGAGATCTTGAAGTAACCTCCACTTGCCTGTTGCTTTCTGAATGACAAATATGGGAGAGTTCCAGGGGCTCACTGTGGGAATTATATGATTTAAGGCCAATTGTTCTCTAATTAGATCATGTAATGCAAGCAGCTTATCTTTTGGCATTGGCCACTGGGATACCCAGATAGGAACCTCAGTTTTCCACTTGAGGGGGGGTAGAAGCTGCTCTCCAGTGGCCAAACTTATAAATTTGACTTAATTTGGACTCCCCACTGGTTAAGGACGTCTCTCCCCCATAGTGTCATTGGCAGTGGTAAAATGAGTGGTTTACAGGTAGCAATTTTGTCATCTGGATCTGAAAAAGAAATGAGGTGTTTGCTCCTATTGGGATGCTGAGATCCCCCTACTCCTGTGACACTGATGAAGGTGGTTTCGACTGGCCAATGGGATGGCCAATCCTTCGCTGCTACAATGGTAACATCTGCTCCAGTATCAAGAAGGCCTGTAAGTTGAACTGATTCGTTTGCTGTAAGGGAAAAGCAGTAACAGTTATTTCAGGGCGTTCCCATGTGATGGATTGTGTCCAGTTTGCTGCTATTGATGATGTTGCTGTTGCCAACTGAGTCAGAGACAACAGTCTTGCAATAGGTTCTTCTTCTGTAATGTCTATAGGGGGAAAAGAAGCAAACACTGTTATTGACAAGTCTTCTGGATTTAAACCTTTAAGGATTCTTGGAACAATGATTAGTCCTTTTTCTTGTGCTTCTGGAGTAACTGAAATTAGGTAAGTGTCTTTCTCAGAGATTGGGGAGGATGGACTGAAGTTTAAATCAGCTTGATCTGTGAAGATTGTCATGGATGGTTCCAGGATGGTAAGAAAAATTTCTTGACCTTTCACTGTTCCTTCTGGTCGTCCTGAATTTCCACAATGTTTGGGCTGGACCGGGTTCTCGGGACCCAGTGGTGGCACTGGCATTGGGGGGCATTTAGTGTCTGAGAGCTCCTCGCAGTGCTCCCTGTTAAGTTTCCCTGGTTGAAAGACTGCGAGCGTCTTTGTGGAGGGGGTGTGGAGAAACAGACTCTAGGCCTAGGTGCTGTTCTAGGCAGTGTTGGTGTTAGTGGTCTAGAAAACTTGGGTGATTTTGGTGGCAGTGGCTGATCGTTTATATCAAATTTGGATCTGCAATCGGATGTCCAATGTCTGCCTTTTCCACATCTCTGACAGTTATAGGCTGGTAGCTGTTGTTGTGGTGGTCTGTATGTGGGACATTTCCTCTCTATATGTCTGTCTCTATGATGCCTGTGGCAGCACACGCCATGAGCTCTGCTTCTCTGCTCGAGAGCCAACATTCTTGCAGGCCTCAATCATTTCAAGGAGTGTTGGTTGTTTGAGTGGTCTTAGAACTCTCTGGCAGTCTTCATTGGCCTTTTCTATAACTAAGCTGTTAAACAATACTTCTTGTGAGTGAGGGTCTTCTATCTGTTTAGTAATTGCATCTTTGAGTCTGGTGGCAAAATCAATAAATGGCTCTTTGATCCCCTGATAAATCATGGCATATGATTGCATAGGAGTTGAACTGTTAGCCACTGTTTTTAAAGCAGTAAAAGCAAGGTTCTTTGTGATATTTAATTGATCCATGTTAACTTTAGCTTGATCAGCATTAGAAGCACATCTGCCCTCACCATAAAGCCTGTCTACAGCCTGAGCTTGTGTCATTCCTTTAAGATCTGTTGATTCTATTACATGTTTTTTAATCAGGGCTTTCCATTCCGCTTCAAAAGCTGAATACTGAACTACAGTTAACCAGGCTCTTGTAATGGGTCTAATGTCATTGGTGATGAGAGTAAATGCTTGAAAAAATGATTCAATTAAACCCAAGGTATATGGAGAGTTCAAACCATAGTCAACAACTGCCTTTTGATATCTTTCAGGATTGGATAATTAAATGGCCTCCATTCTGGTCGTTTTCCTTCCTCTGTATAAACAGGAAATGTTTTTAAAAAATCTATGTCTTCAGCCTGCAGTGCTTACTCCTGAAACACTTTCCAAGCCCTCTCATGAGCTTCCACAACTTGATAAGTCACATCTATCCATTGTCCTTGTTATAAGTTAGTATAAGAATTTAGACAACTCAATTCCAATTAAACACTGATAAATTTATTAAGCAAGCGATAATAAAGCAAAACAGCGCTGGGTGGCCTGGGAGAGCAAGTGCCTTGCCGAGGCACACACCAAAATGTAGTAAATGTTCATTTTATACATTTCCAAGTCCCGAGTTTTGATTGAGGCTGCGTTGAGGCTTGAGTTCGTGGTTCATTGTTAAGTGGTCATCTGGTATTTGTCAGAGATGAAAAGGTGCAGTTCTTATCAGTTGTAAATTTTACTGATACTGATACTTGTTTGTTTAGCAAGATGTCTCCAATTATTTTTACTGACACTTGCTTGATTAGCAGGATGTCCATGAAACTTATCTTGTTGAATTATAACAAAAGTTCCTTATTCCCTCATACACATAAGATTTTATGAACAAAGTTAACCCTTCTATTACAGTCCTGATAATTGCTTGGTGTCGTCGGGTGCTGTGTTACTTTGTATGACAGCACCTGTGGTTGTATTAATTGTGCTACATATTGCATGTTGCTTTATGGATGCAGAATTCGGTGCTTGTTTCTCTGAAGGGGTTGTTTTCAAGCTTTCAGTAGATGTAGAAATTGTCTTTTTAAGAACAGTCTGGTTTTTGTTTTTTATTGTTTCAGTTTGTGTGCTTGAAGCAGCTGCAGGTGTTTCTGTCTGTGTCTCTGTAGAGGTCTGCTTTGTGGAGGCAGGCTGCTGGGATTTAGCTTGCAGCTGTGCCTGCATTTGAGGCAGGCTAGAAACAGTGTTTGATATTGAGAAATGTCTGATGATGAAAGAGGCATTGCAGCTGGGACTGGAATATATATAGGTCGTATCGATGCAGTTGGTGCTGTTTGCATTTCACGGACACAGCCATGACAGTCGATGTCATATGACGGAGGGGCGGAGGGAGTCCTCCCTGGGTCACGTGAGAAGGCTGGAGCTTCTGGGGCTGAGTTACTCATTCCCCATATGAAGGAGGAGTTTTCCGGGGCATAGGAAGGAGGTGAGTAAAGGGGTGGGTTTAATTTCTCTGTCGCCGCCCCCTCTCTCTCCCTCCCCCCTTTGTAAAGTTCGGAAAAGTTTTCGCACGGTTTCCTTTGTTCTTTGTTCTCTCTTTCACCATCTTGGCTACCATGCGGCACTCGTGCACCCCCCCATCCTTTGTTCTCCCCCCATAGTCCCTCCCGGGGTCCCTGCCGGGGTCCCGCCGTGCATGCCGCGTTGGGAAAGGCTTGGGGCGGGGCTCGTACCGTTGCTGGGGCCGAGGGGGCTTGGGGGGGGGGGAAAGTTTCACCATAGTATAATTTGTTATCCAGCTCTCTGAAGTGGGGAGAGAATCTGCATTCCTGCCGCGGTTCCTGCCTTTGTGTCCACGGCTCGGGGAGCAGGGGGCTCTGATGTCGGCGCCAGTCCCGGGTCAGCAGGACAGAGGAGGAACGACCCCTCTCCGCCTACTCTCCTGGCTGAGCTGCTATTGATGATGTTGCTGTTGCCAACTGAGTCAGAGACAACAGTTTTGCAATAGGTTCTTCTTCTGTAATGTCTATAGGGGGAAAAGAAGCAAACACTGTTATTGACAAGTCTTCTGGATTTAAACCCTTAAGGATTCTTGGAACAATGATTAGTCCTTTTTCTTGTGCTTCTGGAGTAACTGAAATTAGGTAAGTGTCTTTCTCAAAGATTGGGGAGGATGGACTGAAGTTTAAATCAGCTTGATCTGTGAAGATTGTCATGGATGGTTCCAGGATGGTAAGAAAAATTTCTTGACCTTTCACTGTTCCCCCTGGTCGTCCTGAATTTCCACGATGTTTGGGCTGCACTGGGTTCTCGGGAACCAGTGGTGGCACTGGCATTGAGGGGCATTTAATGTCTGAGAGCTCCTCGCAGTGCTCCCTGTTAAGTTTCCCTGGTTGAAAGACTGCGAGCGTCTTTGTGGAGGGGGTGTGGAGAAACGGACTCTAGGCCTAGGTGATGTTCTAGGCAGTGTTGGTGTTAGTGGTCTAGAAAACTTGGGCGATTTTGGTGGCAGTGGCTGATCGTTTATACCAAATGTGGATCTGCATTCGGATGTCCAATGTCTGCCTTTTCCACATCTCTGACAGTTATAGGCTGGTAGCTGTTGTCGTGATGGTCTGTATGTGGGACATTTCCTCTCTATATGTCTGTCTCTATATGCCTGTGGCAACACACGCCATGAGCTCTGCTTCTCTGCTCGAGAGCCAACATTCCTGCAGGCCTCAATCATTTCAAGGAGTGTTGGTTGTTTGAGTGGTCTTAAAACTCTCTGGCAGTCTTCATTGGCCTTTTCTATAACTAAGCTGTTAAACAATACTTCTTGTGAGTGGGGGTCTTCTATTTGTTTAGTAACTGCACCTTTGAGTCTGGTGGTAAATTCAATAAATGGCTCTTTGATCCCCTGATAAATCATGGCATATGATTGTGTAGGAGTTGAACTGTTAGCCACATTTTTTAAAGCAGTAAAAGCAAGGTTCTTTGTGATATTTAATTGATCCATGTTAACTTTAGCTTGATCAGCATTAGAAGCACATCTGCCCTCACCATAAAGCCTGTCTACAGCCTGAGCTTGTGTCATTCCTTTAAGATCTGTTGATTCTATTACATGTTTTTTAATCAGGGCTTTCCATTCCGCTTCAAAAGCTGAATACTGAACTACAGTTAACCAGGCTCTTGTAATGGGTCTAATGTCATTGGTGATGAGAGTAAATGCTTGAAAAAATGATTCAATTAAACCCAAGGTATATGGAGAGTTCAAACCATAGTCAACAACTGCCTTTTTGATATCTTTCAGGATTGGATAATTAAATGGCCTCCATTCTGGTCGTTTTCCTTCCTCTGTATAAACAGGAAATGTTTTTAAAAAATCTATGTCTTCAGCCTGCAGTGCTTACTCCTGAAACACTTTCCAAGCCCTCTCATGAGCTTCCACAACTTGATAAGTCACATCTATCCATTGTCCTTGTTATAAGTTAGTATAAGAATTTAGACAACTCAATTCCAATTAAACACTGATAAATTTATTAAGCAAGCGATAATAAAGCAAAACAGCGCTGGGTGGCCTGGGGAGCAAGTGCCTTGCCGAGGCACACACCAAAATGTAGTAAATGTTCATTTTTATACATTTCCAAGTCCCGAGTTTTGATTGAGGCTGCGTTGAGGCTTGAGTTCGTGGTTCATTGTTAAGTGGTCATCTGGTATTTGTCAGAGATGAAAAGGTGCAGTTCTTATCAGTTGTAAATTTTACTGATACTGATACTTGTTTGTTTAGCAAGATGTCTCCAATTATTTTTACTGACACTTGCTTGATTAGCAGGATGTCCATGAAACTTATCTTGTTGAATTATAACAAAAGTTCCTTATTCCCTCATACACATAAGATTTTATGAACAAAGTTAACCCTTCTATTACAGTCCTGATACTTGTTTGGTGTCGTCGGGTGCTGTGTTACTTTGTATGACAGCACCTGTGGCTGTATTAATTGTGCTACATATTGCATGTTGCTTTATGGATGCAGAATTCGGTGCTTGTTTCTCTGAAGGGGTTGTTTTCAAGCTTTCAGTAGATGTAGAAATTGTCTTTTTAAGAGTAGCCTGGTTTTTGTTTTTTATTGTTTCAGTTTGTGTGCTTGTAGCAGCTGCAGGTGTTTCTGTCTGTGTCTCTGTAGAGGTCTGCTTTTTGGAGGCTGGCTGCTGGAATTTAGCTTGCAGTTGTGCCTGCATTTGAGGCAGGCTAGGAAACAGTGTTTGATATTGAGAAATGTCTGATGATGAAAGAGGCATTGCAGCTGGGACTGGAATAGGTCGCATCGATGCAGTTGGTTCCGTTTGCATTTCATGGGCGCAGCCATGATAGTCGATGTCATGTGCCGGAGGGGCGGAGGGAGTCCTCCCTGGGTCACGTGAGAAGGCTGGAGCTTCTGGGGCTGAGTTACTCATTCCCCATATGAAGGAGGAGTTTTCCGGGGCATAGGAAGGAGGTGAGTAAAGGGGTGGGTTTAATTTCTCTGTCGCCGCCCCTCTCTCTCCCTCCCCCCTTTGTAAAGTTCGGAAAAGTTTTCGCACGGTTTCCTTTGTTCTTTGTTCTCTCTTTCACCATCTTGGCTACCATGCGGCACTCGTGCACCCCCCATCCTTTGTTCTCCCCCATAGTCCCTCCCGGGTCCCTGCCGGGGTCCCGCCGTGCATGCCGCGTTGGGAAAGGCTTGGGGCGGGGCTCGTACCGTTGCTGGGGCCGAGGGGGCTTGGGGGAGGGGGGAGCGTTTCACCATAGTATAATTTGTTATCCAGCTCTCTGAAGTGGGGGAGAGAATCTGCATTCCTGCCGCGGTTCCTGCCTTTGTGTCCACGGCTCGGGGGGGCAGGGGGGGCTCTGATGTCGGCGCCAGTCCCGGGTCAGCGGGACAGAGGAGGGAACGACCCCTCTCCGCCTACTCTCCTGGCTGAGTGGGGAGAACGGGGGGAAGCCCGTTTTTCGGTAGGTCTGTCGGCTGTGCCTTGCGAAGGGGGGAAGTACCAGATTTCCAGGGATTTTCTGCTTCTGGGGGATTTGCTGTTTGTGGATCTTGAGGCTGTGATTTTTGCCGGTTTTTTAATAACACCATTAAAACAAGCCTCCAAGGCATTAACCCCTCAGCTGCTAAGGTATCACCTCGCTGGCTTATCTTCCAAAGGTGATGACTGATCTTATCTCAGTTTTCTTAATTTAGGTTCTCTGGGACAAAAGATTTATTTATTTGGAACCACTGAGACAAGGCTTTTAGGGACTTTTTGTCAAATGTATGTCCTTCATACTGGATCAGAGCTCTGATTTTTTTATAGATTTCTTTTTCTGGCTTATTTAATGTGGCTCCCATTTTCAAGATGTTAATTTCCAGATAGAGTTTTTAAGAGGAGGGGGGCGGAAAGGAGGGGTAGGGGTGGGAAATGCCACAAAACGCTCACCTGTCCAGCAGGTAGGAAGAATCTCCCTTGATCTTCCAAAAGCGAATTGTGGAACCGCTGGAACTTGTCCCTCTCTGAACAAGCGTGAAGTCCTGGTGAAACTGAGAAGTTTTCTTAATTTAAGAAAACCACAGCTCAGGCCATGATGGACACCATCTAACAGCGGGTTCACAGCTGAGCTGCAGTTTCTCTCATTGTGCCCGGTGGTGTATTGGCCAAGCTCAGAGGTCAAATCACACAGAGACACCAGCTGTGGGTGCTAAAGCTGATCTAACTTTATTTTACAAAATGGAGGCAGATAAGGAAGGTTCTGGAAAAAGGGGTTAGTATATATAAACTTGGACAGGGTATTGGATAGGATTTAAGATTGATATACATAATACGGGGGATACATTCATCTTCAGATAACTACTAAGTACTTAATTGGGAAAACTAACTGCCTCTGACTGAACTTTGGCCAATCAGAGAAACCTGCTCTCCCCCACAAGAGAGAAAGCTCACAATCTAACAAACAGTCTGTATGTCTGATGCTGTCTGGCCTATGTTGCCAGAAGTCATTTCTTTCCACCTTCTAAACTCTTCATCCTCATCCAGATTACCCCCAACAACGAGCCACCTGCATTTTTTATTTAATTAGCCAGTGACATCTACCTGGGCCTGTGTGGCCAGCCTCGCCCAACTGGAGGCCTTTGGTCCCTCCCCCTGTAATGTAAGCGTACCCCCTCAGCACATGCATGAGAACTTTGGAATTTCCCCTATCGCATGCGCTGTTTTACTCAACGGGTCTTATCTATTTGAGTCTGGGGGCTTTACTTCATCTCCTCTTCAGTTTCTCCTTCAAATG
Source organism: Myiozetetes cayanensis (assembly GCF_022539395.1). NCBI lineage: Eukaryota > Metazoa > Chordata > Aves > Passeriformes > Tyrannidae > Myiozetetes > Myiozetetes cayanensis. The sequence continues at coordinate 29,686 of NW_026087440.1, read as the reverse complement.
TCCTCTACAGACAATGAGCCAATCACAGAACACCAATTAAAACAGTTTATACAAGAAACTCTCATCTCCAAGAACGAAACTCCCGTTTATCAGTGAACTTGGCAGGCAAAGAACAAAACTTTCAAAGGTGGCTGGGCCAAACACAGACCAAAAAATATCAACATTCCCTGATACACTAATTCACTCTGTACCTCTTCATTCTGACCCACAATTGTGTAAATGAGGAATCATTCTTGTGATGGTTTTGGTCTAGACCTTCCTTGGTGACCAGTTTTTAACCAAGGAAGTGGCAGTGTTCCCAGTATTCCATATGATTTTTACGTAAATCAGGGTATAAATAAGAAGGGAGGAGAGGCCTTCTCTCTCTTCTCTTCTGGCGAGGTTTGGGAACAGTGGGTCCTTGCGTTGGTCTTGCTTATCTAAGGCTGAGACCTGCAGCAACCGCTGGTCCTGGTCTGCCACGCAGAGATTGGAGAGTACTGGCCATGTCAGGTGATCTTGCTTTTCTGAGGGACATGGTGAGATTTGTTTTGCTAGTTATTTTGCTAGTTCTTGGGTTTGATTGTGTATACCTGTTCTGTGTCCTTTTTTGTCCCTTTTTCCCCTTTGTCATAGTTCTGATTTTAGCAAGGAATTTTTCTTTCCCTTCCCCCTGCCGTGTGTGTGTGTGTGTGTGTGTGTGTGTGTGCTCTTTATATGGGCCATCAGGTGAACAAAGGAATCAGCCTGGCCCCCTAATGGCTGAGATTAGTCTCCTTGACAACAAAGGGGGAGGAGATGTGGGGGGCTGGCATGTGGCTGGAAGGAGATGGGGCTGGGTGTCAGCTCAGCTCCCTGCCTTGAGCAGAGCCGGCTGTGAGCTGCAGAGACTGCCTGGTTCTCTTCTTTCCTGTCGGAGGGGAGTTTTGCTGCTGCTCTCTGCTCAGCTGTTGCTGGCTGCAGGCCCTGCTTACAGCGAATCCTAACCAGCTGAAGTTTGTGAGTTTTCTTCCATTGGGAGAACTTTCTGTTTTATTGCTAATTTTTTTTTTCCCTTCCCCTTTCCCCCCTATTTCCTCTCTCTTTTCCCAGTGTGGGAAGGGAAGGCGAAACTGAATTGTTCTTTTTGGTTTTTGGTTTGGTTTTTTTTCCCTTTCCCTCTGACATACCGGGAGGGTATTGTTTTACCCCATTCCACATGGTAGTGACCAGGGATCCCACAGTGCCGCCTGGTGACAGGCACTGGACATTACAAGTTCTGCTCCTCCAGTGACCCAACAGCGCCACCTGGTGAATGGTACAGGACATTACAAATTTTGCATCTCCAGTGACCCGACGGCGCCCCCTGCTGACTGTGGTTGGAACTGCACCAAAGGGTGCAAAAAAAATTGAACTATTCAATTTTCCTTTTGCCGTTTTATCGGTTTTGTTCTTGAAGGGGATTATTTGGTGGGTATAGAAGTATTGCTTGGTTGTTTTACTTTTTTTTTTTCCTTTCCTGTGTTCCTGTTAATACACACATATCTTTTAATAAAAGGCTGTTATTTTCCCTTTTCCATAATTTGTTTTTCTTCAATCGGAACCTCTTAATTTCGGATTTATAATTGCTTAGAGAGAGAAGTTTGGGTCTTTTTCTCCTAATCCATCCTCAGCAAAAGACCCTTGTCTCATCTAAACTGGGACACCCTTTCCTTTTCCCTTTGGGTGTGTGTGCGTGTGTTTGAATTCCCTTTGCTGTGAACATAGCATTTTAATTGTATATAACTGTAATATGCATAAAATATATATTTTTATATAACTGACTTGATTTCGGGTTCTTCAATTTGCATAGTTTTTTTCCTTTGCCCTAAGGGAAGAAGGGAGGGGAAGGGGGGCTGCTACTATGAGTTTGGGCATTTGGCAGGGAGCCAGGTCCGAACTATCACAATTCTCTGTGTGCACTTAAACGAAATAAAAGTTCCTGCAGCAACGTCTTTGTCAAACATCCTCCCTCTTTTTTTCTCTACCTGAGGAGTCACAATCTCTGAGTATAATAAAGGACTTGAATTCTTTTTGCTCCAAGAACTTCCCTGAAGCTGGAGGGCAGTGCCTGTGTGCAGAGGAGAAGGGGTAAAGAGTCCTGGGACAGGAACACTGCCAGGGAGCAACAGCTCTTGGGCTTCTCAGAGATGCTCTTTTTCCACTGCCTCCCTCTCCTCTCTGCTCCTTGCCCAAGACCTGAGTACTCTGACACCTCAGTCACTGCTGTGTGGCAGTCCTGTGACCATGGGCAGGGACAGGCCCTGGGCACTGCTGGCACAGAACTGGGCTCCTTAATATCATTTCCATCATGAAAGGGGATGCCCCCTGGGCAGTTCCTGAAGACTTTGTTCTTTTTAAAAAGTTGGTGCAAAGAACAAGTCCAAGGAATAGACTCTCCAAAGTCTCCTTGCTTTGCTTGTTTCCCTATTCAGTCCGTGCAGGGAGAGAAGGGACTGACTGTGGTACTTCAGGGACTGAGGGCTGGGTCAGATGTGTTGGTGGCCAGTGGCAAATGGTCTCCAAGTCACCTGCCTGGGGCTCTGCAGCTGGTGCTGGCTCTGATGGCAGGTGAGGACTTGTCTGTAGGAAATGAGGAACTGCAGGAGAGCACAGAGGATCTGCAGGGACAGCCCGTCTCATATAGTCAAGAGTGAATGGAACCCTGGAGCAGAATCCTGCCCTGGGTGGAGTCACTCAGAGCTAAAGTACTAAATCTCCCTGGGAACTGGTAAAGGAGAGTTCTGCAACCCCAGGGGATGCAGCAGGAACAGAGAAAGGACTCTGACCAGTGACTCCTCTTCCCCTCAGTGAACTCCCGCTCCCAGGGGTGGGCTTTCCAGAAGGGTGTCCTGAAGAACTCTCCAGCCCACAGGTTGGATGGAGTGGAGCCATCTCCTAGCCTCTGTGCTATCGGAAACAGCCCATGGTCCTGCCCAACCTTGTTCTTGGCTACTGAGCCTTCCAGGAATATGGAAGAGGGTGGAGAGGAGTGATCCCCATCCTGCTACCTCAGCTTCCCACCCTGACCAGCATGGCCCCTGCAGGGTCACCCCAGGGTGCCACAGCCCCTCCCTCTGCAGAGCAGCACCTCCAGTTCAGGGCCCTGCAGGGATCACAGGCTGGGATCTGCAACTGCCCAAGGCAACCTGGACACACTGCCCTGGGGAAAGGGATGTCCCTGGAGAAGAGCAAGGCAACATTTCTGTTCCTGCAGAGAGGAATGCAAAGCACTGAAAAACTTCTTTCTGCAGCCCCCCTTGAGACAGGTTGCTCTTTCCCTGGGCCAGGACTCTGTGCTGGGCTTGGGAGAGTGGCTGGCACTGAGGGGCACAGCCAGGCTGTGCTGGGCATCTCCTGGAGATGACACCAGGGCTCCTGCAGTTTCCCTGACCTCCATTTCCTGCTGCCATGGTGAGTGCCCATTCCCTGAGCTGATGGGGATGCTGAGACTCCTCTCTTTTCCCCAGGAGCTGCTATGCCCTTCACAGGGGCTGGGGTTGTGGGGGGAGTGCCCAGAGCTCTTCAGCACCCTGGGGTGGGCAGTGCTGTGGGGCCAGAGCAGACTGGGCCACTCCACCAGTTGACCTCTAGAATGAAATCACTTCTAATTTTCTCCTCAAGAACCATATTTTTTGTGTCCTGAGCACTAAACTGGAACTGTGGGATAATAGAAAAGGTTTTGGTGTCAGGGATATTGAGAAGGCTGGGCAGTGTCACTGGGAGACCTCTCCCAAACTCTTGCAAAGGCCAGAGCCATCGCAGAGGTTCCTGGGGTCTTGGCAAAGGCGCACATGGAACCAGTCTGCAAACAGGGCAGCAAGGAGGCTTGACAGAGTTCCAGCAGGGAAGGGGACACAGCAAGTCCTCCTGCAGCCATTGCCAGGCATGGGAAGGACAAGGCAGGGATTGCAGAACCCAAGGCCCTTGACGTGGTCTCCTGTGGTCTCCTTAGAGCCAGATTGGACTGAAGAAGTGGAAGATGTGGTGGGTGGGAAGTTGGCTGAATGAAGGCTGTCCAATAAAATTCATGGTAAAAAGTTGTCTTGGCAGCAACTTCCTGATGAAATCTCTCAGTGACCAGCCCTTGAACACCACTACAGAACATCTTCATTATCTCTTGGTACAATGGGACGAAATGTGTTTTCAAGTCTTTTGTAAATGGTGCCAAATTTCAGGGAGTCCTTGAGCAACCTGTCCTGGTTTAAAGACACGTATTGGGGCAGGAACTCCAATAAAATGAACTCACTCCCTTTTTATTCCCCACCAATACAGGGAGACAAAATACAAGGAGGTATAAGTGGAAAAAAAATAATAACAGTTCACTGACAAGAAATACAGCAGTAAAACCAGCAATACCAACAGAACAGTTCAAAGCAACAGCAGAGAGAGAAATTGCCTCCTCTCTCCCCCCTGCCCCAACTTCCTTTTGTAAACAGACCCAAACAGGGATCAACACGTGCCTCCCTTTCCCCTTTTTCCCCTGAATGAACAAAGAACAAAACCCAAACCCAGGGGAAAGAGGGGGCAAAGCAAACTCTGGGAAACTCCCTGGTCTGAGCTAAGTTGTGCTGCCCAAGAACACGCTGACTCCAGAGGGGTCCAAACGGGGCAGAACCAGTGACTCCGGTCCGTGCGGCAGCAGGGGGGAGGCAGTGGCTCTGCTTGATTCCATGGAGTGCTGGGCAGGCACAATGACCCCTTTGTTCCAGGAGATTCCACAGTGTCCCTGCATTCCTTTGGTTCCAGGAGGCCTGTCGTGGTTTTGTCCTGGCTTAATTTACTTTTATACCCCCACATAATTACTATCAGTTGAGAGAAGGTTTATGCAGACAAAAAGAGACTGAATTGGAAAAAAGTATGAGTATTTATTATTATTATCAAACTAAAACTAAAGAATTATATTTACAATAATTTTATTTAAGTAAAAGGTATTATGTATTTACAGAAGATACTTTTCCCCCCACCTCCCTTTATATCAGTCCAAGGAGGAGAAGTAGTCTTTTTCCATTCTCGGAATTCCAGCTCTCTCTCTCTCTAGTAACTCTGCAGCACTTTTGTCGCAGCTGGAACTTCTTTATTTTTCTCTCATTCTGTGTTGGCCTCCAGGGCTGGGCCTACCCCCCTCCTGGGTTAAAACCGAAGGTTGAGGGTTACCCAGGTCCTGAAGGGTCTCCTTCCATAGGCTTGCAAGGGGACACTTGTTTACTATGGATCTTCTTCCACAGGGTTACAGGGGATAATGGTTTAAGAGTTCACCTCTGTTTCCCTATGGAGGTCCCTCCCCATGGGAGAACAGTCCTTGATTGACTTCTCGGCATGGGTCTAGTCTGGATCCCTTACTCGGATCCCAATATCCCACCTGAGTCATTTTCTGTTCCAGCGTAGGTTCTCTCAGGATCACAGATTTCTAGTACTAGCAGCATGGATCCCACACATGGATCCCAACATCCCTACCCAAACCATTTCTCTGTTCCAGCGTAGGTCGTCATCCCCCTCAGGGTCATAAATCTTCAACAGCATTCTGCCTCATCTGAGCCGCTTTTACTCCAGCATAAGGCTTTCTCTCTGTTAAAGTCACAAATCTCTGGTGCATTCACAAGTTCTTCTGTGAGTCGCATGGGGGGTCTCTTCACCCCAACAAATTTTCACAAGTGGCAGGGTTTTATTTTTCAGTCTTTACCCTGCTGAAGGGAGGGAGAGCGAAAGGGAGAAAAAAGCAGCTCTCCCCCTTCGAACTTTTCTTCTCTCTCCTGCGACTGCAGCTTTGACCTTGGAAGTCCTGTTATCTCATGGCTGGAATTCTTCTGCAGCGGTTTCTCATCTAAGCAGTTCATCTTTTAAACCTTTTTTTTCTTCACTCTCTCACAAGAGAGAAAAGAGGCTTCAGTGTTGCACCTGCCCCCCCGGCCCAAGCCGGGGAGGAGGACCTCAGCCCTCCTCGGGCCCGCTACCCTCTCTCCTACATGGCTGCTGCTCCTAATTTCAACTGCGCCACAACCTTCTCTTCCGTTTTCTTAAAGATGTAATTAGCAAAGGCGTCACTGAACTTTTTGATTGGTTTTTTGTCCGGAAATCACCTGGACAAAACCATCCTCAGCCCCAGGGATGGGCTGGTGGGCAAAACCACGACAAGGCCCATCAGTGTCCCAGTGAGCCCCTGTTTCCAGGAGGTTCTGCAGCATCAGAGTGGCCCATTGATTTCAGATTCCACAGTGTCCCAGGGTTCCTTGGCTTCCCTGAGGCTCTGCAGTGTCACAGTGGCTGCTTGAGCCCATCAGATTCCTCAGTGTCAGAGTGGCTCCTTCATTCCCAGAGGTTCCCCAGTGTCCCAATGGCCCCTAAGATCCAGGACCTTCCATTATGTCCCAGGGTTCCTGCAGTTTCTCTGAGGGCCTGTTGTTTCAAAATGCCTGCTTGGATCCATCAGGTTCCAAAATGATTCAGGGTTCCTCTCTTTTCACAAGGCCCTGAGTGTTTAATGACCCCTTCATTCCACAAGATTTCACAGTGTCCCTGTGTTCCTTGGTTTCCATGAGGCCCTGCAATGTCACAATGGCCCCTTCATTCCATGAGGTTTTCCAGTGTAACAATGGCCTCCTGATTTCAGGGGGTTTAGCAGCGTCACAATGACCCCATTATTTCATAAGGTTACACACTGTCCCTCAGTTCCTTTAGCTCCCTTAGGCCCCATAATGTCACAATGGCCCCTTGATTTTATGAGGTTGCAGAGTGTCATCACAAAGCTGACCCCACCCAGATGGAAGTTTTGGGGAGGTTGGGGGTAACTCGGGACAGGGAGCACAGCCTGCAGCAGAGATGGCCAAGGGCTCTGGCAGGGCTGCAAGGCCCAAAGGCACCCAGGCCTTTGTGCCCTTGGCTCTGGCAGCTGCCTCTGCCACTCAGGCCACCACAAGCAACTTTCCTTTGTCTCCCTGCACTCTTGGCCTGCAAGGATCTGCTCTAAGGAGTCCCTGGGGAGGCTTTGTCAGTGCCTGCCCTCAGTGGGGCCCAGCAATGCTTCAAGGGACTGGGAGTTTGGTTTCTGACTTCTTGAACAGCTTCTTTAATCTTCTCTCAGTACCTCAGGATGATGGACTTGTCTCTAAACACATTGTGGGGCTCATTAAAGTACAGAAAAACAAATTATTTTCCTTCCTTTAATTATCTTCATGTTTTCAAGTCTTCAACAGCTAATTAGAGTTGTTTTGTAGTTTAGCTAAGGAGGGAGATTTTAAAGTAGACGTCACATATGTGTATTTTTTTTCTATGAAAGAGAATGATTTACACAGACCCTTGGGATGCAAGAGGGTCAGGGTGCAAATGATTTGGACACAAAAAGAAGGGGGCAAAGGAGATTAGTGGGACTTAATTATTCACCAGTTTAACAGTTATCAAGTGATTCAATAGCATTTGCTACAATTTTACAGTGACTGAATCATAAATTCCCAATAACAACACTCACAACACAGTCAATTCACACCCACACCCAGGCAAAGATGTGTGGACACGTAAATATCCAAATGTGTAAAGGTCCATTGTAGGGATTTTTAGTGCTAATATAGAGGATATGCTGCAGCTGTGAGAACATAATCTTATGTTGCAATTGTGAAAACATGATCTGTTGTTCTGATGGTACCAGGATGTGAAAGATGTACCAAGAGAAACAATAGCAAAACTGGATATAGAAAACAGGGTCTCAGTACCATCTATCACAGTGGGAAAGGACATAAAGAATGTTAAAGAAACAAAGCTAATAGAAGAGTATTGTTAGAAAACTGTATAAAAGACTGCTGCTTGATTCAAATAAACAGTGTTCTCTGATCATCACATTGGTGTGCTGAGTCGTCCGTGCTCGCATGAAAACCCCCCAATTGGTGACCCGTGCCATGATCTGGTAAGGAACAAAACGTGGGCTCCTCTAAATAAAAGGCAAGGAAAGGGTTAACCGGCCGGCGGTTCTTTGTCGCAAAGCGCCGGGGCTGCCCCAGAGAGGCAGGAAATGGAAGCTTACGGGAGCGGTGACCATGGGAAACATGGCATCTGTGCAAGAAAAGGCGACGTTAAAATTACTGCTAAAATTAGCAAAAACAACAGAGACAGAGGTTAAGACTGTTGATTTAGGAGATTTGCTGCAGTGGGGGCAGAAGAAAGGGTTTTTTCCAGACACACATCAAGTGTTCTCTCTCACTGTATGGAGTCAGTTGGGAGACAATCTCTGGCAATCTATCCGTGCAGGGAGCAGCAGCGCAGCACGTCTGTCATCTGTGTGAGATATCTGTGCTAGAATGCTGGAACAAACCCTTGCGGAAGCAGGAGGAGTTCAAAAATTGAAACAAACTCTTTTGAGCAGAGGGGAGACTGTGGCAGAAGTGCCGAAAGCCACAGCAGAGGCTCCGAAAGCTGCCCCGAAAGACGGGAGGGTCCCGATCACTTCATTGAGGAGACAAATTTCTGGAATGGTAATCTTATTGTTCCATCTGCACCGCTGACACCCGCCGAACAGGCGTCTCCTTCCTTTCCAGTCCCTTCGTATAAGCCTCTCAAAAACCCTGAAAATGAACCTTGACCAAATGACGATAGTGACATGGAAATAGACGATCCAGGTCCTGTGCAGCAGGAGACTGCCACGGCACAGGATCAGCTTCACCCGGATCCTATCGTGCAAGAAGTGCGGAAACAAAACAAACACTTAGAAGACTTGTTAGAAGAAATGCAACAAATAGATACCAGCTCTGCAAGTAACAGGAAAATTCAAAAAATGTATGATAAAGCAGCATGGACTATCAAAGAGAGTTTGGATTACTTAGTGGAGTCAGCAACCGTGGAAAAGAAAACAGAACCCGTTCAGCAGTCTTCTACCAAGACACGTGAAAATAAAAAGACTGATGATATTGCAAAAATCAGGACAACCCTGAGATGGACTGAAATGTGTGTAGAAGATGGATCTATGTCTCGTCAAGAGGCAGATCAATATATTCGAGACCGATATGGAGGAATTCCTGAAGAACTGGTAGAAGAATATAAGGCTATGAGAAAGCAGGACAGTGATCGATATCAGGGTATGCGGCGATTAACGGATCCTCCACGATCTCAGCAGCAGACAGCAACATCCAGTGTCAAAAGTGGGAACACTCCTAATCCACCACCACCACCACCAATGGATCCTGACTATTCACAAGGACATCACTGGAAGGGTGTGATTGAACATGCAGTCCTTGAAGGGTATACACTGCCTTCTTCTATTACTGCTTACCCTGTAATTACAGACCCGCAGGGACAAAGACGATGGGCACCCCTGGATTGGAAAACAATTAGAGAAGCACAATGTGCCATCATGCAATATGGTCTTGATAACAAATATGTACAACAAATGTTAGAACAATTTTTTAAAAGCCAAGTCCTAACTCAAACTGATATTAAGGCTGTGATAGAAATGTTTTTTGATCCTACACAACAATTGTTGTTTTCCTGAAAGATGGAAGGACAAAGTGCGGATAGCTCAGGTGGAAAACCTGAGTAGAGGACCGGATGATTCATTAACTGCTGCTACTGAAGACATGCTTTTAGGACAAAGGCAGTTTACCAATCCTAATTTGCAAGCTGCATTACATCCAACTATATTACAACAAGCTCAGACCCTTGCTTTAGCAGCTGTAAAGGAAGTACCACAGATCGGATGAGCAGTGCCACCTTATAGTAAGATAATGCAAGGCCCCAATGAACCATATATGAAATTTGTTAATCAACTAAAAGAAACCATCGAAGCATCTCCTAATCTTACCCCTGATGCCAAGGGTGCAGTTGGAAAAGACCTGGCTGTGCTTAATGCAAACAAGCAACATAAATAATTTATAGCTACCTTACCAAAAACAGCCACTTTGGTAGATATGATTGAGGCCTGTTCAAGAGCACGAATCATCGAAGAAGAACAGCAAAAAGCCAACATTCAAGCCAAGGCACATGCTAGTGCATTAGCAATAGCTTTAAAACCTATAATACAGCACGGACAAGATGAACTGTGAAGCATCATCTTGATATTTTGCAAAAGAGGGGAGGTGCCCAGCATATCTCCCCCTCAGAACTCTTGCATAAAACACTTTATGTATTAAATTGGCTTAATCATCGTGGTGAGGATGACTTGCCAGCAGCACAACGACATATTATACACAATCAGAATATAGATCAGAATATACACAAACCCTTCCATATAGGTTTATGACCCCTTAATCAGTATATGGAAGAACCATATATGTTATTAACCTGGGGAAAGGGTTATGTTTGTGTTTCCACAGATCATCCAGAACCCCGTAGGGTTCCAGCAAAATGGATAAAGCCGTGGGTACAGCATGACTCAGCCATTCCCGTTAGAGCCTGAAGCTGAAGCAAGACATCTACACTGACTGCGGCAAGCACTGGCTCTGTGGTTGGCAGTGACTGAGACACAGCACTTAGCACCCTTTGTCCCATAAATCATATTCTGAGAAGGTTTAAGACCTGAATCACAAAACTCCCCTGACCTCCAGAGACAACTGAACAGCGCTTGTAGCAAGCACGGTTATCAATGTCGACCGTGGATATGTGTGTATTGTAACACCTGTAACCAAAGTCACTGGAGAGTAGTAAGAAACTCTGATCCTGCTCCATGGCATTTATTATGTTTTAATTATGATGAACGCCTTTGCTATGAGCTATCAATAGATCGATGGTTTTCTGATTTTTAAAGTTTTAGTGTTAGTCACCATGATGGTACCTTTTTGCAAGCAGTGGAGTTAATAGAAAATTATTAATGTAAAGCAAATGTATTAATTATATTTGAACAAACACGTTTGGCAGCAATCAGGTGATAAAAGGGTGTGTTATTGTGGATAGTAGCTGTGGAGAACGGATCAAAATACCACAATCTTGGTTTGTGAGGAGTGATCAGTGGCAGTCAGAATGCCATCACTGGTGGCATCGACGGTCACTGTGGTGTTGACACTCACTGTTGGCCTAACTACAGGCTTTATTACAGAAATTAACCCAAGACAAAACACGTGGGTTACTTGAGCAAATCAAACTGGGCAAACTGACTTTTGTCTGTCTTTGGCAATACCTGGAGATCCTTTTCATATGTGCCTTATTGGCTATCCTATGTTTGAGGAAAGGGAATTTGATGGATGGTTTAGTGGTGGTTTTAGTGACATGGAGCGTCTGTATAACAACACCAGACAAAACAAGAGCTCCAATGGAGAGTGTATGTGGAGCAACACTGTGCCTGTGATGCAAAGTGCCTTTGCACAACAATATCTTATACAGCACCTGAACCATTCAAGTCCACTTCCCTTACAAGAATTAGACCTTTTAGGTTCTGTAGCACCTGCTCAATGGGCAAATGTGACCTCATATACCAACTGCAGCAATGTTAACCCTGAAGAACAACCATGGAATGGAACAGGAGTAGTTGATTTTGGGGAACCTTGGTATCTTTGGCTTCACACACAGGGTGAACAACTAGCAAGGAGTGGATATCAAAATCTGAGTGGTAATTCTGAACATTGGAATTTTTCTGAGAACAGCGCAGGGCAATTTAGTGTTAACACCTCTGGAGGCTTTTTATTACCACCAGGATATTTCCTAATTTGTTGTAACTGTGCATGGGAAGGTATCCCTTTTCATCCAGTGGGAGGTCCATGTTCTATTGGAAAATTAACACTCTTTGCCCCCAGTCTAAGACAATTGTGGAACGAAACACGATGTACAAAAAAAAATCTTCATCGTTTTGGGTCAGACTGTAATGATTATGTTACAATTGGATCAGACGAGGGAACAATAGCACTAGCCATTTTTCTTCCTGGAGGAGCTACCGCTTCTAATCATGCAAAATTGAAGTGCTCAGCATGCTGGAGTTTTTAAACAGTTCAGTACAATGTCCAATGTCATATCACAGCTTCTGATTGATGTAGGTTTTACGAAATAGAGCAGAAATTGACTTTTTACTGCTAGCAGAAGGCCATGGGTGTCAGGAATTTGAAGGTATGTGTTGCATGAATTTGTCTGACCATTCACACAGCATACACAAACAACTGCAGACCTTACAAGAGCGTTTAGATCATGTTACTTATGGTACATCACCATTTACTGATTGGCTGAAAGGACTTGGATTGGGACCATGGCTTATGCAAATTGCACAATGGTTGGCACCCGTTGTATTTCTGTTTCTAGGAGTATGTATTTTTCTGCCATGTTTGGTACAATGTTTTCACAGCTTATTGGCTCAAACTATGTCTGTTTTGTTTAAAGAAAAAGGGGAAGTGTAGGCATTTATAGTGCTAACATAGAGGATATGCTGCAGCATGAGAACATAACCTTATGTTGCAACATGATCTGTTGTTCCGATGGCCTTCTGATGGTACGAGGATAGGAAAGATCTACCAAGAGAAACAGTAGCAAAACTAGATATACAAAACAAGGTCCCAGTACCAGTTATCAGAGTGGGAAAGGACATAAAGAATGTTAAAGAAACAAAGCTAATAGAAGAGTGTTGTTAGAAAACTGTATAAAAGACTGCTGCTTGATTCCAATAAACGGCGTTCTCTGATCATCATATTGGTGTATTGAGTCATCTGTGCTTGCATGAAAACCCCCCAGGCAGGTGCCCTCCCAAAGACCCCTAAACATCCCCAGCATCCCCAGTGATGTCACTGCTGTCCCTGTGATGTCACTGGTGTTCCCAATGATGTCACAACTGTCCAGTTGATGTCATCACAGTCCCTGTGATGTCAGGGCATCACAACTAGACAGTTGTGATGTCACTGGTCTCCAGTGATGTCACTGCTGTCCCCACGGTGATGTCACCACTGTCCCTGTGATGTCACTGCTCTCCCCAGGGGTGGTCCCTGTGTCCCCTGTGATGTCACCGCTCTTACCAGCGATGTCACTGGTCCCCTGTGATGTCCCTGTTTCCCTGTGATGTCACCACTTCCCCAGTGATGTCACTGATGTCCCTGTGATGTCACTGGTGTCCCCAGGGATGTCCCCAGTGTCCCCAGTAATGTCACCACTGTCCCTCTGATCTCACCAACATCCCCAATGATATCACAGCTGTCCTTGTGATGTCACCACTGTCCCCAGTAATGTCACTGGTCTCCAGTTATGTCACTGCTGTCCCATGAGATGTCACCAATTTCCCCAATGATGTCACTACTGTCCCTGTGACCTCAACACTGTCCCTTTGATGTCACTGCTTTCCCTGAGGTGTCACCGCCATCCCCAGTGATATCACTGGTCCTCTGTGATGTCACTGATGTCCCCAGAGGTGACACTGGTGTCCTTTGATGTCACTAATGTCCCTGTGATCTCACTGCTGTCCCTGTGATGTCACTGCTCTCCCAAGTGGTAGCACCATGTCCCCGTGATGTCACTGATGCCCCTATGATGTCAACAGACCCCTGTGATGTTACTGATCTTGTGTGATGTCACTGTTGTCCCCTCTGATGTCACCAATGTCCCCAATGATTTCACTGCTGTCTCTTTGATGTCACCACTGTCCCCAGTAGTGGCTCCATGTCCGCGTGGTGTCACTGATTTCCTTGTGACATCAGGGCTGTCCTTTTTTTTTCACCAGTCCCCTGTAATATCACTAGTCTTAAATGATGTCACCGATGTCCCTATGATGTCACCAGTGCCCTGTGATGTCTCTGGTCCCCAGTGATGTCATTGCTGTCCCTAGGGGTGGCACCATGTCCCTATGATGCCACCTGCCAGAAGCTTCCCCTGCCCCGTGGAGCCAATGCCAGCTGCTCCAGGACGGACTTGCTGCCTCTGGCCAAGGCCGAGCCCATTGGAAGCAACAGGAACAGCTCTGGGATAACAGATTTAGGGACAGAAGGAATTGCAGCCAGGGAAGAGCGGAGTGGGAACGTGGGAACAACAATGCAGACCCCAAGGGCAGTGCAGAAGGAGGGGCAGGAGGTGCTCCAGGCGCCGGAGCTGAGGTCCCACAGACCAGGGGGGAGCATCGGGGTGCAGAGACCCCCCTGCAGCCCCTGGAGGCTCCCATGCTGGAGTAGGGGATGCAGGAAGGAGGCTGTGACCCCGGGGCAGGCCCAGGATGGAGCAGGTCCTGGCAGGGACCTGCAGCCCGTGCAGAGGGAAGCCCAGGCTGGAGCAGGTTTTTCCCAGCAGGACTCGTGGCCCCTGTGGGGGACCCATGCCGGGTCAGCTCATCCCTGAAGGACTGACCCCATGGAGGAGGGACCCACGGGACAGCAGGGTGGGAAGAGCTGCTGCCCGAGGAATGGACTCACTGGAGAGGTCCATCCAGGACTGTCTCCTGTGGGAGGGACCCCACGGGAGCAGGAAAGGATCCAACTCCTCTCCCTGAGCAGTGACAGAAACAACAACTGATTGTAACCCCCATTGCCGTCCCCCTGCACCGCTGGGGGGAGGAGGGAGACCTGAGAAGGAACGAGGGATGGGGGAAGGTGTTTTTCAGATTGTTTTATTTCTCACTCTTTGGTTTTTATCCTGTCAGTAATAAATTAGATGCAATCCCTACTTTGATTCTGTTTTGCCCATTAGTAAGTGACTTTCCCCCACCCTTATCTCTACTCAGGAATTCTTTTTTTCTCTCCTCTGTGGAGTTGCAGATGGAGGGGGAGGTAGCAGCTTTTAGTGGGTGTTTGAAATCAAGCCAGGGTCAACCCACTAAACCAACCCATGTGCTTGAGGCCCTTTTGTGATGTCACAGCCCACCCTCTCCATTCCGGAATAGCCCTTGGCAACCAAAGAACCAACACCCCACAAGGTCAGAATGCAGCCCCACCCATGTGCCCCTTTATGATGTCCCAGCCCATCCTCTCCATTCTGGAATAGCCCCTGGAAACCAAAGAACCAACGCCCCACACCCCCACAGTGCAGCCCCACCCATCTGCCTTGGGACTCTTTGTGATATCATGGCCTTTCCCCCAGGAAAGAAAGCCTGCAACCTTTGGGTTTCAGGTGCAGTTGGTGGGACACCCTGGGCACTCCATGGGCAGCAAGAGCTTTCTGTCCTGCCACCTTTTGTCTGGCAGGAATCTGTCCAGATTCCAATTTGGCAGTCGGACTGACAATTCCAGCATGGGGCTCCTGCAAGGGAATGACAGCCCTGCCCTCCAGGAAAGAAACCCCTTACCCTCGGTCTCTTTTCCTGTCCCTTCAAATACAACCTGCAGGGCAGCTTTCTGCCATCTCTTCTCTTGGGAATTGGGAAGATAGACCCGCTCCCATGTTTAACACCTCAGGCAAAACCACCCTGTTAACACCTTTCCCAACCTTCCCCAGCCTTTCCCAAAGCTGAGATGTGGAAAGAACAAGTGCCCTTGTCCCTGGCTGTGCTGGGAGTCTCTTCCCTCCAGCTCTGCACACATGCACTGCCCCTACAGCTCCAGAGAAGGGCTGAAGAAGCATCTTCAACACAGAAATCAGGGCAGGTGTATCAGGGATTGTTGATATTTTTTGGTCTGTGTTTGGCCCAGCCACCTGCAAAAGTTTTGTTCTTTGCCTTTCGAGTTCACTGAGAAACGGGAGCTTCGTCCTTGGAGAGACAGTTTTTTGTGTAAACTGTTTTAATTGGTGTTCTGTGATTGGCTGTGTTCTAAGTAAAATGAAACTGAGTTGAAATATAGTAATAAAATTTATTGAAGATTTATGAAAAATGCAAATAAGCAAAATAGCACTCTGGGCAACCGGGGAGATTCCTGCTCCACTCACATCACACAAGCGCAGCAGCTAAAAATAGTAACTTTTATTCCCTTATCAGTTCCCCTTCCATTGTCACTTGCTGTCCCCCTATTGGATTCGAGTTTGCAGGTCTGGTTCTGGTTGGCTTCCCTGCAGTTTCAGTTGCCAGGTGCTTTCCTTTCCATAGTTTTAATTAGTCCTTAGTCTTTGAGGCTTAGTGTGTAGCTTAGTGTGGAGGTATCTACAGATGTCCATCTTGGATTCTCTGTATCCTTCTCATTCTTGACCCTTTGATCCTTTTCCTTCCCTTTGTTACTTTATGCGTGTGCTATGAGACAATAAGCTTTTTAGAAAAGTAAGATACAAAATACTTATTCAACAAGGCACAATAATTTGTCTTTCCAGCTTAAGAACTGCAAGCTGCATGACTATCAGCTTACAATGCTGACAGATTAATGAACCATTCTGCAACTTACAGTCTCCCAACCTTAACAGAACATCGATTATAATAACATATATATGTATATAAGAATATAACATGCAATACTATATAGGTATATAAGAATATAACATGCAATACAATTTAATGAGTAAACTAGTACTACTAATTTGATGAGTAAATTTCAAGTACTACTATTAATTTATTATAATTCCTCCCCTTTATTTATTCATAAATTTGCTCTTCAAATTTTTTTACAGCTTCTCTGGCTGCTCTCAACAGAGAAGACTGCTCTCCCTTTATGCCTCTGCTCATGTCTTTATAATACTGTTTGGCAGTGTTAAGCTCCATATTGTCAGTCTGTTCTTCCTTTTTGTATTGCCACTCATATTTTCATCATTTTGTTTTATAGTCATGAGTTGTATGTTTTCAACCCTCTCCCTGATGAATTTTGTTTCTTTATTAAGAATGCATGGGCCAAAGGTTAAGGCTGCTAATAGTGTTATCAAAGGCCCTGCTAGGGTAGTTAGTAAAGGTGTTAGCCAGGGGTATTGATTATGCCAAGATTCAAACCAACTTTGTTTTGTTTCCCTTTCTTTTTGTTCCTTTGCTCAAGTCCATTACATAATTTATGTGGGGGTACCTGTGGTTATCAATTCTTTAATAGTTTTCATATCATCTAATCGAATAATATTCCATTTCCACGATTGGTGCAAATTTTCCACAGTGGTTTTTACAAGCATCAAAATCAGAACAAGGATAAAGAATTTGGCCATTTTAGCCATTAGTAATTTAATTCTCTAATGATACCTTGGAGTTTTGATATTTTAATTTTTTTATTTTTGTAGACCTTAGAAGTAGTTATGTAGTAAATGTAGATTTTAGAGTAGCAGCATATTATCCCTTTACCCTTAACACACCAGCTCAAACCCCTGTTACCCATTCCCATATCAATTCCCTAAATTCCATAGCCTGTTTAGTCTCTTTTTCAAGGTAGAATTGTAGAAGAACACCCTAACCCTACGGAACAAGATATAGCCATAGACCCAACAACCTTCAGGCCTAGAATTCTGGAAGACCTCCAAGGACATTACGTGCTCTGAGGAAGATGAAGATGAAGAAGAGGGGGTCCCAAAACGCCCCCAGACCCAATTCCCAAGAGGCGTGGCAGGGGCAGAACCTGGGTCGTAGTTGGACGGGATTGGGTGAAAATCATTATAAAAACTGTGGACATCTGTATTTCGAGAGCACGCACTGAGGGTATTCCAGAAAGCCTGGGGGCTCATTAAAACTTTTGTATCCTTATCTTATCTCCTACCTAATTTGGCTTGGAGTCTTTTTTTCCCCACAGCCATTTAGGCAACAAAAACTAGATATACAAAACAAGGTCCCAGTACCAGCTATCAGAGTGGGAAAGGACATAAAGAATGTTAAAGAAATAGAGCTAATAGAAGGGTATTGTTAGAAAACTGGATAAAAGACTGCTACTTGATTCCAATAAACGGCGTTCTGTGATCATCATATTGGTGTGTTGAGTCATCCGTGCTTGCATGAAAACCCCACAACCGCTGACCCGCGATGTGATCCGGTAAGGAACAAAATGTGGGCTCCTCTAAAGAAAAGGCGAGGAAAGGGTTACCTGCCAGCGGTTCTTTGTCGCAAAGCACCAGGCTGCTCGAAAGAGGCACGAAATGTAAGCTTACAGGAACGGTAACCATGGGAAATGTGGCATCCATGCAAGAAAAGACTATGTTAAAATTATTGCTAAAATTAGAAAAAACTACAGAAACAGAGGTTAAGACTGTTGACTTAGGAGATTTGCTGGGGTGGGGACAGCAGAAAGGGTTTTTTCAAGACACAGGTCAAATGTTCTCTCTCACTATATGGAATCAATTAGGAAACGATCTGTGGCAATCTATCCGTGCAGAGAACACCAGTGCAGCACGTCTGGCATCTGTGTGGGATGTCTGTGCTAGAATGCTGGAGCGAGCCCTTGCAGAAGCAGGAGCAGATCAAAAATTGAAACAACATCTTTTGAGTGGAGGTAAAGGTGCAGCAGAGGCACCAAAAGCTGCCCCTAAAGACAGGAAAGTCCCGATCATTTCGGCGCCAGAGCAGCAGAGGTGCCGAAAGCTTCCCTGAAAGACATGAGGGTCCCGATCACTTTGTTTCCTACGGAGGAGATAAATTTCTGGAATGGTAATCTTATTGTTCCATCTGAGCCGCTGACACCCACTGAACAGGCGTCTGCATCCTTTCCAGTCCCTCCGTATAAGCCTCTCAAAGAACCTGAAAATGTGCCTTGACCGAATGATGATAGTGACATGGAAATAGACGATCCAGGTCCTGTGCAGCAGGATACTGCCACGGCACAGGATCAGCTTCACCCTGATCCTATCGTGCAAGAAGTGCGGAAATAAAACAAACACTTTGGAAGACTTGTTAGAAGAAATGTGACAAATAGATACCAGCTTGGCAAGTAACAGGAAAATTCAAAAAATGTATGATAAAGCAGCGCGGTCTATCAAAGAGAGTTTTGATTACTTAGTGGAGTCAGCAACTGTGGAAAAGAAAACAGAACCCCTTCAAACAGAACCTATTCAGCAGTCTTCTAGGAAGACATGCGAAAATAAAAAGACTGATGATATTGCAAAAATCAGGAGAACCCTGAAATGGACTGAAATGTGTATAGAAGATGGATCTAAGTCTCATCAAGAGGCAGATCAATATATTTGAGACCAATAAGGAGGAATTCCTGAAGAACTGGTAGAAGAATATAAGGCTATGAGAAAGCAGGGCAGTGATCGATATCAAGGTATGCGACGATTAACGGATCCTCCACGATATCAGCAGCAGACAGTAACATCCAGTGTCAAAAGTGGGAACACTCCTAATCGACCATCACCACCACCAGTGGATCCTGACTATTCACCAGGCCATTGCTGGAAGGGTGTGATTGAACATGCAATCCTTGAAGGGTATACACTGCCTGCTTCTATTACTGCTTACCCTGTAATTACAGACCTGCTGGGACAAAGACGATGGGCACCCCTGGATCGGAAAACAATTAGAGAACCACAACGGACCATCATGCAATATGGACTTGATAACAAATATGTGCAACAAATGTTAGAACAATTTTTCAAAAGCCAAGTCCTAACTCAAACTGATATCAAGGTTGTGATAGAAATGTTTTTGATCCTACACAACAATTGTTGTTTTCTGAAAGATGGAAGAATAAGGTGCGAATAGCTCAGGTGGAAAACCTGAGTAGAGGACCCAATGATCTGTTAACTGCTGCTACTGAAGACATGCTTTTAAGACGAGGGCAGTTTGCCAATCCTAATGTGCAAGCTGCATTACATCCAACTATATTACAACAAACTCAGACCCTTGCTTTAGCAGCTGTAAAAGAGGTACCACAGATCGGACGACCAGTGCCACCTTATAGTAAAATAATGCAAGGCCCCAATGAACCATATATGGAATTTGTTAATTGACAAAAGAAACCATCAAAACATCTCCTAATCTTACCCCTGATGCCAAGGGTGCAGTCGGAAAAGACCTGGCTGTGCTTAATGCAAACAAGCAATGTAAACAAGTTATAACTGCCTTACCAATAATAGAGACCTTGGTAGATATGATTGAGGCCTGTTCAAGAGCACCAATCATCAAAGAAGAACAACGAAAACCCAACATTCAAGCCAAGGCACATGATAGTGCATTAGCAATAGCTTTAAAACCTATAAAACAGAAAAACAAAAAAACAAAAAAAAAAAAACCAAAAAACCTCCAACAAGACAAACTCTGAAGCATCATCTTGATATTTTGTGAAAGGGGGGAGATGCCCAGCATATCTCCCCCTCAAAACTCTTGCATAAAATGCTTTATATATTAAATTGACTTAATCCTTGTAGTGGGGATGACTTGCCAGAAGCACAACAATGTATTACACATGATCAGAATATAGATCAGAATATACACAAACCTTTAGTACTGGTTTATAACCATGTACTTAATCAGTAGAAAAAGCCATGTATGTTATTAATCTGGGGAAAGGGTTATGCTTGTCTTTCCACAGATCATCAAGAACCCCATTGGGTTCCAGCAAAATGAATAAAGCCGTGGTTACAGCATCACTCAGCCATTCCCATTAGAGCCTGAAGCTGAAGCAAGACGTCTACACAGACTGCGACAAGCACTGGCTCCATGGCCGGCAGTGACTAAGACACAGCACTTAGCACCCTTTGCCCCGGAAATCATATTCCAAGAAGGTTTAAGACCTGAATCACAAGACTCCCCTGACCTCCAGAGACAACTGAATAGCGCTTGTAGCAAGCAGGGTTATCACTGTAGACCGTGGATATGAGTGTGTTGTAACACCTGTAACCAAAGTCACTGGAGAGTAGTGAGAAACTCCAATCCTGCTCCATGGCATTTATTATGTTTTAATTGTAATGAACGCCTTCGCTATGAGCTATCAATAGATAGATGGTTTTCTGATTTCTTAGGTTTTAGTGTTAGTCACTGTGATGTGCAAGCAGTGGAGTTAATAGAAAATTATGAATGTAAAGCAAGGGCATTAATTATATTTGAACTAACACGCTTGGTAACCCGCAATCAGGTGATAAAAGGGTGTGTCATTGTGGATAGTAGCTGTGGAGAACAGATCAAAGTACCACGATCTCAGTTTGTGAGGAGTGATCAGTGGCAGTCAGAATGCCATCGCTGGTGGCGTCGACGGTCACTGTGGCATTGACATTCACTGTTGGCCTGACTACAGGTTCTATTACAGAAATTAACCCAAGACAAAACATGTGGGTTACATGGGCAAATCAAACTGGGCAAACTGACTTTTGTCTGTCTTTGGCAATGCCTGGAGATCCTTTTCGTACGTGCCTTATTGGCTATCCTATGTTTGAGGAAAGGGCATTTGACAGATGGTTTAATGGCAGTTTTACTGACATGGAGTGTCTGTATAACACCACCAGAGAGAACAAGAGCTCCAATGGAGAGTGTATGTGGAGCAACACTGTGCCTGTGATGCAAAGTGCCTTTGCACAACAATATCTTATACAGCACCTGAACCATTTGAGTCCACTCCCTTTACAAGAGTTAGACCTATTAGGCTCTGTAGCACCTGCTCAATGGGCAAATGTGACCTCATATACCAACTGCAGCAATGTTAGCCCTGAGGAACAACCATGGAATGGAACAGGGGTAGTTGATTTTGGGGAGCCTTGGTCTCTTTGGTTTCACACACAGGGTGAACAACTAGCAGGACGTGGTTATAAAAATCTGAGTGGTAATTCAGAACACTGGAATTTTTCTGAGAACAGTGCAGGGCAATTTAGTGTTAACACATCTGGAGGCTTTTTATTACCGCCAGGATATTTCCTTATTTGTGGTAATTGTGCATGGGAAGGTATTCCTTGTCATCCAGTGGGAGGTCCATGTTATATCAGAAAATTAACACTCTTTGCCCCCAATCTAAGACAATTGTGGAACGAAACACGATGTACGAAAAGAAATCTTAATCGTTTTGGTCCAGACTGTGATGATGACATTAAAATTGCGTCAGATGCAGGGACAATAGCACTGGTCATTTTTCTTCCTGGAGGAGCTGCCGCTTCTAATTATGCAAAACTGAAGCGCTCAGCATGTTGGAGTATTAAACAGTTTAATACAACATCCAATGTCATATCACAGCTTCTGACTGATGTAGATAGTGTACGACACT
Source organism: Myiozetetes cayanensis (assembly GCF_022539395.1). Taxonomy (NCBI): domain Eukaryota; kingdom Metazoa; phylum Chordata; class Aves; order Passeriformes; family Tyrannidae; genus Myiozetetes; species Myiozetetes cayanensis. The sequence goes on along the minus strand of NW_026087440.1, from coordinate 7,805 downwards.
CAGTTTTGCAAAACAGAGCAACAATTGACTTTTTATTGCTAGCACAAGGCCACAAGTGTCAGGAATTGGAAGGAATGTGTTGCATGAATTTCTCTGACCATTCACACAGCAAACACAAACAATTGCAGACCTTATAGGAACATTTGGATCATGTAACTTATGGTACATCACCATTTACTGATTGGCTGAAAGGACTTGGATTGGGATCATGGCTTATGCAAATTGTACAATGGTTGGCACCCGTTGTCTTTCTGCTTCTAGGAGTAATATGTATTTTTCTTCCATGTCTGGTACAATGTTTTCGCAGCTTATTGGCTCAAACTGTATCTGCTTTGTTTAAAGAAAAATGGGGAAGTGTAGGGATTTTTAGTGCTAATATAGAGGATATACTGCAACTGAGAGAACATTGCCTGATATTGCAAACTAGAGGATGTGCTACTATCAGAATATAATCTTACGTTTCAACTCTGAAAACATGATCTGTTGTTCTGATGGCCTTCTGATGGTACCAGGATGTGAAAGATCTACCAAGAGAAGCAGTAGCAAAACTAGATATAGAAAACAGGGTCTCAGTTCCGGCTATCAGAGTGGGAAAGGACATAAAGAATGTTAAAGAAACAGAACTGATAGAAGAGTATTGTTAGAAAACTGGATCAAAGACTGCTGCTTGATTCCAATCAACGGCACTCTCTGATCATCACATTGGTGTGCTGAGTCATCCGTGCTCACATGGAAAACCCCCCAGGCAGGTGCCCTCCCAAAGGCCCCCAAACATCCCCAACATCCCCAGTGATGTCACCACTGCCCCTGTGATGTCACTGGTGTTCCCAATGATGTCACAGCTGTCCAGTTGATGTCACCACTGTACCTGTGATGTCACCAGACAGTTGTGATGTCACTGCTGTCCTCACGGATGTCACCACTGTGGTGTCACTGCTGTCCTCAGGGGTGGTCCCTGTGTCCCCAGTGATGTCACCACTTTCCCCTGTGATGTCACTGCTCTCCCCAGTGATGCCACTGGTGTCCATGTGATGTCACCACTGTCCCCAATGATGTCACTGATGTCCCTGTGATGTCACTGGTTTCCCCAGAGGTGTCCCCAGTGTCCCCAATGATGTCACCTCTGTCCCTCTCATCTCACCAACATTCTCAATGATATCACTGCTGTCCCTGTGATGTCACCTCTGTTCCCAGTGATGTCACTGGCCTCCAGTGATGTCACTGCTGTCCCATGGGATGTCACCAATTTGCCCAATGATGTCACTATGGTCCCTTTGACCTCATCACTGTCACTTTGATGTCACTGCTTTCCCTGTGATGTCACCACCATCCTCAGTGATGTCACTGGTCCTCTGTGATGTCACTGGTGTTCCCAGAGGTGGCACCAGTGTCCTTTGATGTCACTAATGTCCCTGTGATGTCACTGCTGTACCTTTTGATGTCACTGCTCTCCCTGTGATGTCAGAAGTCTCCAGTGATGTCACTGCTGTCCCCAGGGATGTCACCGCTGTCCCATGTGATGTCACTGTTGTCCACAAGGGTGTGTCCCCAAAATTTCACTGCTGTCCCTGTGATTTCACCACTGTGCCCTGTGATGTCACTGCTGTCCCCAGGAGTGGTTCCTGTGTCCCCAGTGATGTCATCAGTTCCCTGTAATATCACTGGTCCTCATGATGTCACCACTGTCCCTTTGATGTCACCAATGTCCTTGTGATGTCACTGGTCTCCAGTGATATCACTGCTGTCCCCATGGGTGTCACCACTGTCCCCTGTGATGTCACTGCTGTCCCCAGGGGTGCTTCCTGTGTCCCCAATGATGTAATCAGTTCCCTGTGATTTCACTGGTCCCCAATGATGTCACCGATGTCCCTATGATTTCACCAGTGCCCTGCATTGTCACTGGTCCCAGTGATGTCACTGGTGTACCCAGGGGTGGCACCATGTCCTTATGATGCCACTGGTCTCGTCTCCAGGGATGTCACTGCTGTCCCTGTGATGTCACCATTGTCCCCAATGATGTCACTTCTGACCCTGTGACATCACCATTGTCCATTTGATGTCATTGATGTCTCTGTGATGTCATTGGTGTCCCTTTGATGTCACCGCTGTCCCCAGGGCTGTCATCATTATCCCCAATGATGTCACCACTGTCAGTGATTTCATTGGGCTGCCGATGATGTCACCAGTCCCTGTGATGTCACTAATGTCCTTTGATGTCACTGCTGTACCCTGTGATGTCATTGATGTTCCAAATGATGTCACAGCTAACCCTTTGATGTCACCACTGTCCCTTTATTGTCACCAGCACCTGTGATGTCACTGGTGTCCAGTGATGTCCCTGCTGTCCCCATGGTTATCACCACTGTCTCCTGTGATGTCACTGCTGTCCCCAGGGGTGCTCCCTGTGTCCACAATGATGTCACCACTCTCCCCAGCCATGTCACTGGTCCCCAGTGATATCACTGCTGTCCCTGTGATGTCACAGCTACCCCCAGCGGTGGCACCATGTACTTGTGACGTCAGCGATGTTTCTGTGATGTCATCAGATCCCTGTGTTGTCACTGGTCTCCAATGATGTCACTGCTGTCCCTTTGATGGCACCGATGTCCTTGTGAAGTCACCTCTCTCCCCAGTCATGTCACTGGTCTTGGTGATGTCAGGGGTCCCCAGTGACATCACTGATGTCCCTTTGATGTCACCGCTGTCCCTGTGATGTCACCACTGTCCCCAGGTGTGGCACCAGTCCCAATGATGTCAATGCTGTAAGGGGAGACATAGATAATATTTTGCCAGTGCAAAACCCTAACTGGGACCCAAACAACCCAGACCAGTAGAAGTTATTGGAACAGTACAGAAGATTGGTCCAGGTGGGATTGTGGAATGCTACACCTAAAACAGTGAATTGGGCTGCCTTGTACGATGCAAGGCAAGGACGGGACGAGACCCCTCCCGGCATTCTTAGACAGACTTAGAGCTGCCAGGAGAAAATACTCTACCCTGGATCCATCACCAGAGACAGGTAAACAACAACTGCGTGGGGTTGTTCATGGGACAAAGTAACCCTGATATTAGAAAAAGGTTACAGAAAAATGATTATCCTTCCAATAAAGATTTAGAGGTGTTCAGGAATGAAGCCTGGAAAGTGCACAACAACAGGGAGAAAAGACAAGATAGAAAACTTACAAAGGTTGTGGTTGCTGCTTTAATTCAGAATTCAGATATTAGGGGTGGTGGCAGAGGGCAGGCAATGAGAGGAAGAGGGGGCTCACCTTTTCAACAAGCAAGAGTGGGACAAAATCCATGTGCCCATTGCATGCAGGAGGGACACTGGAAATGGGATTGCCCCACATTGGCAAATGGGAACCCAGGAGGAGCTGTCATTGCTCATCAGACCAGTGAATGAGGGGGACCAGTGAGTCATTCCCTGGCAGACCCACTGGTTAAAATGGAGCAAGGGGAAGGTGAAAAAACTTAGACTTTCTGATCGACACTGGAGCCACATTTTTGGTTCTAAACCAAGAACTAGTGCCTAAAAGTGATAAATTTGTTCAAGTCGTGGGAGTAACAGGCCAATCAGAAAAAACTTTCTTTCTGAAACTCCTCCAGTACAAAGTTGGGAAAAAGTGGGAATTCATCCATTTTTAAATCTGCCTGATTCCCCAAAACCTCTGTTGGGTAGAGATTTGATGGAAAACCTGGGAGATGTGATTAAGTTTGAAAAAGGTAAACTTGAATTTCTGGTAACAACTAATAGCAGCCCTGAGTTTGGTCCTGAGCTGCATAAAGCCAGAGCAAAACAACCAAAATATCAGTCAAATTTTAGATGGAGTCTATTCCTTGGTATGGGCTACAGATGTACCCAGTAAATCAAAAAAGGTAACTCCTATTCAGATAGAATTATTACCAGGAGCAAAGCCAGTAGTCAGGAAACAATATCCATTGAGGTTAGGAGGCAGAAAACGAATTGAAAGGTAGTGAAAGGAAGTGAAAACTTTTTGAAGTTGAGACTTCTAATAGAGTGTGAATCAGACTTTAACACCTCAATTCTTCCAGTTAAGAAACCACGTGGAACTTACAGACTAGCTCAGGATTTAAGCGGAGTAAAGGAGATAACTAAAACCTTATACCCCATGGTAGCAAATCCCTATACACTTCTAACCAAATTGAGAGAGAATTTGATTGGATTCACAGTGTTAGATTTAAAAGATGTCTTTTTCTGTCTACCCCTAGCTCAGGAAAGTCAAAAGATTTTTGCTTTGGAGTGGGAATCTGTCCATAGTGGGAGAAAGATGCAATTACGTTGGACAAAGAAATTTAAAAATAGTCCCCCTTTGTTCAGTGACCAGCCAGTCCAAGAGCTGAAACAATGGCAGCAACCACCGGCGGATGGCGTTCTGCTACAATATGGAGATGACTTGTTAATAGCGAGTGGAACAGAAGAAATGAGTGTGCAGTGGACAATCTCTCTGTTAAACTTCTTGGGTTTAAATGGTTACCGAGTTTCCTGACAGGAAGCATGACAGGTGCAAGAGAAAGTGGTGTACCTGGGGTATGAAGTCTCCGGTGGGCAATGTTCCCTGGGAACAGCAAGAAAGGAAGCATCTGCCGGACACCCAGCCCAGAAACAGGGAGAGATCTCCAAGCCTTTCTAGGAATGACAGGTTGGTGTAGTTTATGGCTCTATCAGTAGGGAGGACTTGTAAAGCCTTTCTATGACCTGCTGAAAAGAACCCAAAAGAACATCATGTGGAGCCCTGAGAAAACGAGGCCTTCAAAGGCCTGAAGCAGGAGCTCAGGAGGGCTCCGGCGTTGGCTTTGCCTGACGGGACGAAGCCCCTTTGGTTGTTGTGCCATGAACGTCAAGGAATGGCTTTGGGGGTCTTGGGCCATCAAGCAGGGCCATCCAGGAGGGCCGAGCTCGACTGCAAAGAGTGGGATGGAGTCAGCAAGGGATGGCCCAGCTGTCTGACAGCAGTGGCTGCAGCAGTCATGGACCACTGTCCCAGTGATGTCACTGCTGTCCCCAGTGATGTCACCACTGTGCCTGTGATGTCACTGCCGTCCCTGTGATGTCATCAATGTCCCTGTGATGTCACCAGAAACCTGTGATGTCACTGGTCTATAGTACTGCCAACTGCTGTCCCCAGGGGTGGTCTCTGTGTCCCCAGTGATTTTATGGCTGTCCCCTGTGATGTCACCACTCTCCCCAGCAGTGTTACTGTTCCCTAATGATGGCATTGAAGTCTCTGTGATGTCACCACTGACCTCAGTGGTAGTACCATGTCCCTGTGATGTCACCAGACCCCTGTGATGTCACCGCTGTCCCTTTGACAGCATCGCTATCCCCAGGGGTGGAACCCCTGTCCCTGTGACATAACAGCTTTCCCATTGCTGTAAGCAGTCCCCTGTGACGTCACTGGTCTCCAATGATGTCACTGCTGTCTCCTGTGATGTCCCCAATGTCCTTGATGATGTCACTAGTGTCTCTGTAATGTCCCCAAGGGCCTCCCGTGATGTCACCAATAGCCCTGTGACATCACAGTTTTCCCTTTTTTGTCAACAGTCACCTGTGAGGTCACTGGTCCCCGGTGATGTCAACAATGTTGACATCAGGTCCCCTGTGGTGTCGCCACTATCCCCTGTGATGCCATCAGTGTCACTGATAATGTCACTGGTATCTCTGTGATGTCACACCTGGTCTTGTGATGTCACCAATGTCCCCTTTCATGTCACAGATGTCCCCACTGATGTCACTGGTGACTCTGTGGAGTCATCAAAGTCCCCTGTTATGTCAACAATGTCCCCAATGATGTCATTGCTGTCTCTGTGATTTCACCACTGTCCCCAGCTGTGACATCAGGTCCCTGTGATGTCACCGATGTACCTGTGACATCAGGGCTGTCTCTTTGTTGTTATCAGTCCCCTATGATGTCACTGTTCCCCAAGGATGTAACTTCTGTCCCTGTGATGTCACCACTGTCCCCAGTGACTTCAGCAATGTCCCCGATGATGTCACTTGTGTCTCTATAATGTCAACCCTGTGCTTGTGAAGTCATCAATGTCCCTGTGACATCACAGCTGTCCCTTTATTGTCAACAGTCCTATGTGATGTCACTGGTCCCCAGTGATATCACCGATGTATCTGTGATGTCACCACTGTCCCCTGTGATGTCACCTATGTCCCTGATGATGTCACTGGTGTCTCTGTGATGTCACCCCTGTCTTTGTGAAGTCACCAATGACCCCAGTGATGTCACCCATGTCCCTGGGATGTCACCACTCTCCCCTGTGGTGGCACCAGTGACACTGATAATATCACTGGTGTCTGTGATGTCACTCCCGGCCTTGTGAAGTCATTGATTTCCCCTGTGATGTCAACAATGTCCCCAATGATGTCCTGCTGTGTCTCTGATGTCACCACTGTGCCGAGCCCTGGCACCATGTCCCCGTAGTGTCACCAATGTCAGTGATGTCCCTGTGAAATCACGGTTGTCCCTTTCTAGACAACAATCTTCTCTGATGTCATTGGTCCCCAGTGATGTCACCGATGTCCCTGTGATGTCATCACTGTCCCCTGTGATGTCTGTGCGTGCACCTTTGGACTGGGAGGTATCTTAGGCAGCACTGAACTCTAGACCTAACCTTAAAAAAAAATCTAAACCTGAACCTAATGCTAAACCCTAAATCCTAACTGTAACCCTATCCCTTACTCTAACCAAAAAATTACCTAAAACCTAAGTGAACTCTTACTCCAAACCCTAACCCTTAAAGCCTAAGCCTAACTTTAAAACCTAAGCCTAAATGTAAGCCTAATCCTCACCTTAAACCCTAATCCCCTAATCCTAACCCTTAACCCTAACCCAAACTCAAACCCTAACCCTAACCCTAAACCCTAAATACTAACACTAATCCCTAACCCCCAACCCTCACCCTAAAACCTATGCCTAAATCCTAACCCTAACCCTAACCCTAACCCTAACCCTAATGAAAGGGACATTGGTGACATCACTGGGGACGAGTGACATCACAGGGGATTGGTGAAAATAAAGATACAACTGTGATGTCACAGGGACATTGGTGACATCACATGGGACACCAGTGGCATCACAAGTACATGGCTGACATCAAAGAGACATCAGTGACAGCACTGGGGATATTGGTGACATCACAGGGGACAGTGGTGACATCACAGGGACATGGGTGACATCATTGGGTGCCAGTGGTATCACAGGTGACATTGGTGATTTCACAAGGACAGGGGTGACATCACAGTGACACCAGTGATATCATCAATGGCAATGGTGACATCACAGAAGACAGAGGTGACATCACTGGGACATGGGTGACATCACTGGGGATCAGTGACATCACAGGGACTGATGACAACAAAGAGACGGGGACATCGGTGACATCACAGGGGTCTGGTGACACCACAAGGATATCGGTGATATCACAGGGACAAGGGTGCCACTGCTGGGCACAGTGGTGACACCACAGGGACAGCAGTGACATCATTGGACACATTGTTGACATCACAGGGGACAGTGATGACACTACAGAGACACCAGTGACACCAATGGGGACAACGGTGACATCACAGGGGACATCGGTGGCTTCGCAAGGACAGTGGTGACATCACAGAGACACCAGTGACATCATTTGAGACATCTGTGACATCACAGGAGACTACAGACAACAAAGGAACAACCCTGATGTCACAGGGACATCGGTGACATCACTGGGACATGGTGCCACTTCTGGGGACAGTGGTGACATCAGAGAGAAAGAAGTGGCATCATCGGGGA
>NW_026087439.1:0-69375 GCF_022539395.1 Myiozetetes cayanensis | reverse complement strand
CAATAAATACAATAAATTATTACAATAAATTAATAATTAAATACAATAATTAAAGGGTCCCTGGGGCCAAAGAGAGACCCCAACACGGTGTTAAAAATTAATAATTTATTGAACGAGACAAGAGATGACGTAGCCGTCTCAAATGGTGAGACGTCACAGCTCACGTGACCTTTTTCGGCCAATCCCGTGCCATCGTCCAACTGCGCATGTGCGGTGGAGTCCTTTAAGAACTACAACTCCCAGCATGCTTTGCCACCACCCAGCCTGGAACCGGAAACCCCCGCTCCCAGTTCCTCCCAGTCACTCCCAGTTCCTCCCAGTCACTCCCAGCCACTCCCAGCATGATCCCAGTTGCTCGCAGCCGCTCCCAGTCACCCTCGCTGTGGTCCCAGTCACTCCCAGTTTGACTCAGTCACCTCGAGCATTGTTTCAGTTGCTCCCAGTATATCCCAGCTGCCTCCACCGTGGTCCCAGTTGCCCCCAGCCTGCTCTTTGTACAATCCCAGTCGCTCCCAGTATGATCCCAGTTGCCCCCACCATGGTCCCATTTGCTCCCTGTTGCTCGCAGTGTGGTCCCAGTTGCCCCTGGCACAGTCCCAGTATCATCCCAGTCTCTCCCAGCAGGTTCCCAGTCACCCCCAGTACAGACCCATTCACTGCCTCTTGCTCCCAGTCATTCCCAGTATGGTCCCAGTCATTCCCAGTATGGTCCCAGTCATTCCCAGTATGGTCCCAGTCGTCCCCAGCATGGTCCCAGTCGTCCCCAGCATGGTCCCAGTCATTCCCAGCATGGTCCCAGTCGTCCCCAGTATGGTCCCAGTCGTCCCCAGCATGGTCCCAGTCATCCCCAGCATGGTCCCAGTCATCCCCAGCATGGTCCCAGTCATTCCCAGTATGGTCCCAGTCATCCCCAGTATGGTCCCAGTTGTCCCCACCATGGTCCCAGTCATTCCCAGTATGGTCCCAGTTGTCCCCAGCACTGTCCCAGTCATTCCCAGTACGGTCCCAGTTGTCCCCAGTATGGTCCCAGTCATCCCCAGCATGGTCCCAGTCATTCCCAGTATGGTCCCAGTCATCCCCAGCATGGTCCCAGTCATTCCCAGTATGGTCCCAGTCATCCCCAGTACGGTCCCAGTTGTTCCCAGCATGGTCCCAGTCATTCCCAGTATGGTCCCAGTCATCCCCAGCACTGTCCCAGTCATTCCCAGTACGGTCCCAGTTGTCCCCAGTATGGTCCCAGTCATCCCCAGCATGGTCCCAGTTGTCCCCAGTATGGTCCCAGTTGTGCCCAGCACGGTCCCAGTCATGCCCAGCATGGTCCCAATCATCCCCAGTATGGCCCCAGTCATTCCCAGTATGGTCCCAGTTGTCCCCAGCATGGTCCCAGTTGTTTCCAGCATGGTCCCAGTCATTCCCAGCATGGTCCCAGTCATTCCCAGCATGGTCCCAGTCATTCCCAGTGACTCTCAGTCATCCCCAGCATGGTCCCAATCATCCCCAGTATGGCCCCAGTCATTCCCAGTATGCTCCCAGTTGTCCCCAGCATGGTCCCAGTTGTCCCCAGCATGGTCCCAGTCATCCCCAGTATGGTCCCAGTCATTCCCAGTATGGATCCAGACAGTCCCAGTCTCTCCCAGTCCGATCTCAGGATGATCCCAGTGTAACCCAGTGGCTCCCAGTCTGATCTCAGGATGATCCCAGTGTGTCCCAGTCTCTCCCAGTATGATCTCAGGATGATCCCAGTGTGTCCCAGTCTGATCTCAGGATGATCCCAGTGTGTCCCAGTCTCTCCCAGTCTGATCTCAGGGTGATCCCAGTGTGTCCCAGTCTCTCCCAGTACGATCTCAGGGTGATCCCAGTGTGACCCAGTCCCTCCCAGTATGATCTAAGGGTGATCACAATGTAGCCCAGTCTCTCCCAGTATGATCTTAGGATGATCCCAGTGTGTTCCAGTCTCTCCCAGTCTGATCTCATGATGATCCCAGTGTGTCCCAGTCTCTCCCAGTCCGATCTCAGGATGATCCCAGTGTGTCCCAGTCTCTCCCAGTACGACCTCAGGATGATCCCAGTGTGTCCCAGTCTCTCCCAGTACTGATCTCAGGATGATCCCAGTGTAACCCAGTCCGATCTCAGCGTGATCCCAGTGTGTCCCAGTCTCTCCCAGTACTGATCTCAGGATGATCCCAGTGTAACCCAGTACTGATCTCAGCGATGATCCCAGTGTGTCCCAGTCTCTCCCAGTCTGATCTCAGCGTGATCCCAGTGTGTCCCAGTCTCTCCCAGTACGATCTCAGGATGATCCCAGTGTGGCCCAGTCTGATCTCAGGATGATCCCAGTGTAACCCAGTCTCTCCCAGTACGATCTCAGGATGATCCCAGTCTCTCCCAGTCCAATCTCAGGGTGATCCCAGTCTCTCCCAGTACGATCTCAGGGTGATCCCAGTGTAACCCAGTCTCTCCCAGTCTGATCTCAGCGTGATCCCAGTGTAACCCAGTCTCTCCCAGTCCGATCTCAGGATGATCCCAGTGTGTCCCAGTCTCTCCCAGTCCGATCTCAGGATGATCCCAGTGTGTCCCAGTCTCTCCCAGTCCAATCTCAGGGTGATCCCAGTCTCTCCCAGTCCGATCTCAGGATGATCCCAGTGTGTCCCAGTCTCTCCCAGTATGACCTCAGGGTGATCCCAGTGTGTCCCAGTCTCTCCCAGTCTGATCTCAGGATGATCCCAGTGTGTCCCAGTCTCTCCCAGTATGACCTCAGGGTGATCCCAGTGTGTCCCAGTCTCTCCCAGTATGATCTCAGGGTGATCCCAGTGTGTCCCAGTCTCTCCCAGTCTGATCTCAGGATGATCCCAGTGTGGCCCAGTCCGATCTCAGGACGATCCCAGTATAACCCAGTCTCTCCCAGTTATAGGTAACATCTACACCCTCCAGCTCCACCTTGGAACGCCCCCTTGGGTTTTTCTTTGGGGGGGGTTGTAAGTGAGGATATCAAAATATAAAGCAGTGATAAAAGATTGTAGCCTCATTTGCATATTAGCTCATTTTTAGACAGAATTAGGACAGGGCCTTGCTTGTTTATACCAACTCACAGACAGGATGGAGTTAATTTTATAATGAAGATTTTAGCAGGAACAGAAAATCTCAGAGTTTAGATAAGGGGCTTTTAAGCTCATGGCAAAGAGACCTTGAAAGCTGATAAAGAGAAGCTCCTGGAGAAGACACCAGTTGTGAGTTAAGTGGACAGTGCCAACCCAGCGATTCTCAGCAAAAAGGTGGAAAGTTCAAGCCCAGGAAGATTCCTGACTTCACCCAAAACACCCCCAAAGACCCCCGAAAGAAAACCCCAAGGTGGAATTATAGGAGTGGTGAATGGTAACGATTTCCCCTCCCGCTTTTTTTTTGGGAATTTGCTGACACAGCTCAGGCAGATGGAACACAACCAACGTGTATCTAACACAGCTCAGGTAGAATGGAACACAACCAATGTGTATCTAACACAACCAACGTGTATCTAACACAGCTCAGGCAGATGGAACACAACCAACGTGTATCTAACACAACCAACGTGTATCTAACACAACCAATGTGTATCTAACACAACCAACGTGTATCTGACACAACCAATGTGTATCTGACACAACCAACGTGTATCTAACACAACCAACGTGTATCTAACACAACCAACGTGTATCTAACACAGCCAATGTGTATCTAACACAACCAACGTGTATCTAACACAACCAATGTGTATCTAACACAACCAACGTGTATCTAACACAACCAACGTGTATCTAACACAACCAATGTGTATCTAACACAACCAATGTGTATCTAACACAACCAACGTGTATCTAACACAGCTCACGCATCTGCAACCTCGGACTGAGGAAAAAGAGCTGAACGAAGGTAATGGGAGTGCGTGATCGGAGTGTAATAAGGACTAGCAGTTAAATTTACTCATCAAATTAGTAATCGTGGCTTACTCATTAAACTGGAGTGCATGTTATATTCTTATATATACATATGTCATTATAATCACTGTTCTGTTAAGAAACTGTAAGTTGTAGAATGGTTCATTAATCTATCAGCACTGTAAGCTGAATAAAAGCATGAAGTTTGCAGTTCTAAAGCTAGAAGGACAAACCATTGTGCCTCATTAAGTGAATGTTTTTGTATCTTATTTTCCTAAAAAGCTTATTGTCTCACAACACGCCTAAAGTAAGGAAAGAAAGGACAAGGATTGAAGAGTGAGGGACTGGAACGATGCAGAATATCCAAGATCCACGCCAGGCCTCAAGGTCTAGGGACTGATTGGAACCGTGGGAGGAGAAAGCACCTGGCAACCGAAGCGAGAATGCAGAGAGGCCAACCAGAATCAGACCTGCAAGGCTCAGATCCGACAGAAAAACAACAAGTGACAATGGGAGGGAAACCGATAATGGAATAAATGTTTTTGTTCACTGCGCTTGCCGTGAGTGGAGCAGGAGGCTCCCCGGCCGCCCAGCGCGCTGTTTTGCTTATTTGCTTATTTTCTATAAATCTCCCATAAATTTTTATTGCCGTATTTCGACTCAGTTTCGTTCTGCTTATAACAGGAGGAATCACCCCCCACGCCCCGGTGAATTAATTAAACACACCTGGCTGCGACGCTCCTGGCGAGTTCGGGCCTTTGTTCCCTCAATCACGGCCACAGCAACCGAGGGGCATCAGCACAAAGTCCAGCTGGAGGCTGGAGAGCAGAGCCAACAGTGCGCCGGGGGGGCTGTGGGTGGGTCACGGGGGACCTCCAAAATTCCCCGTGCCTCGAAAAGCCCCGAAAGGCCACAAATTAACCCAAAATTCACCGCCCCCCCCACCTCCCCTCAGGCCGCCGCTTGCCCCCTGCGCCGCCTCCCATTGGTCGTTGGAGCTGCCTGTCATCTCTAGCAGCCAATCAGCGCCCGGGAACGGGTGGGGGGGCGGTACTTTGCACCGCGCCATTTTAACCGCTTCTCGGACTAAAACTCCCGTCCTGCCCCGCGGGCCCTTTGAGTTCGTTCAGTGTCCCCTCAGTGCCCCCCGTGGGCTTCTTTCGGACCCCAAAATGCACCCCCCGAGCTCCGAATGCCCCCCAGGTGCCTCCCTGGGCCGCCGGTGCCCCTCACTCCTAACCCCGCAGAGCCATTGGACCACTCCGGGACTACAACTCCCGTCGTGCCCCGCGGCTCCGCAGAGCCAATCCCAGCCCTGCCTGCACTTCCCAGGAGGCTCCGCGGCCGCCCAGACCCGATCCAGGCGGGGCTGCGGTCCCTGAGGGGTGTCCGGGATCCCCCAGAGCTGTCCGGGATCCCTCAGAGCTGTCCGGGATTCCTCAGAGCTGTCCGGGATCCCTCAGAGCTCTCCGGGATCCCTCAGAGCTGTCCGGGATCCCTCAGAGCTGTTCTGCATCCCTCAGAGCTGTCCGGGATCCCTCAGAGCTGTCCGGGATCCCCCAGAGCTGTGAGGGGTCCCTCAGAGCTGTCCGGGATCCCTCAGAGCTGTCCGGGATCCCTCAGAGCTGTCCGAGATCCCTCAGAGCTGTCCGGGATCCCTCAGAGCCTTCCGGGATCCCTGAGAGCTGTGAGGGATTCCTCAGAGCTGTCCGGGATCCCTCAGAGCTGTCCGGGATCCTTGATACTGTCCGGGATCCCTGAGGGGTGTTCGGGATCCCTCAGAGCCTTCCGGGATCCCTCAGAGCCTTCCGGGATCCCTCAGAGCTGTCCGGGATCCCCAGAGCTGTCCGGGATCCCTCAGAGCTGTCCGGGATCCCTCAGAGCTGTTCTGGATCCCTCAGAGCTGTCCGGGATCCCCCAGAGCTGTCCTGGATCCCTCAGAGCCGTCCGGGATCCCTCAGAGCTGTCCGGGATCCTTGATAGCTGTCCGGGATCCCTCAGAGCTGTCCGGGATCCCCCAGAGCTGTCCGGGATCCCTCAGAGCCCCCCCCAGACCCCTGACGGGCCCCCGGCCGTCCTGCTTGGGACCCCCTGTCCCACAGAGCAGGAAAATGTAAATGTAAATTCGGGGACCGCAGCTCCGGTCCCGCCGCGGGGCACGGAGAGGCCCTTCCAGCAACTCCCACAGAGCCCGCCTACAACTCCCATCAGCCCCGCGCCCCACGGACCCCGCTCTAGCCGGGTTCGCAGAGCCCCAGTGCCCCCACATGCCCCGCCACCCGTGATTTACCCTCAGGGGCGCCACCAGAACCCCAAAGTTGCCCCTCGGACCCCGAAGTGCCCCCTCAGAGCCACTTTTGGGACTACAACTCCCGTCGTGCCCCGCGGCCCCGCAGAGCCCGCTGGACCCGCGCCTACAACTCCCGTCGTGCCCCGCGGCCCCTCAGAGCCCATTTTAGCTTCGCCTACAACTCCCGTCGTTCCCCGCGCCCCTCAGAGCCCCCCACAAACGCCCCCAATTCCCCAAATGCCCCCAAATTCCCCCAAATGTCCCAATTTCCCCCAAACGCCCCCAAATTCCCCCAAATGTCCCCAAATTCCCTCCCCGACCTCCAAGTGCCCCCTGGGCCCAAGTGTCCCCCAAATGACCCTGCTGACCCCAAACTGCCCCCTAAGTGCCCCCCAGGACCCCCTAAGTACCCCCCCAGTATGATCCTGGTTCCCTCCAGAGTGGTTCCACTCGCTCCCAGTATCAAACCAGTCACTCCCAGTATGATCCCAGTTGCCTCCACCATGGTCCCATTTGCTCCCTGTTGCTCGCAGTGTGGTCCCAGTTGCCCCTGGCACAGTCCCAGTATCATCCCAGTCAATCCCAGCAGGTTCCCAGTCACCCCCAGTACAGACCCATTCACTGCCTCTTGCTCCCAGTCATTCCCAGTATGGTCCCAGTCATTCCCAGTATGGTCCCAGTCATCCCCAGTACGGTCCCAGTCATTCCCAGTATGGTCCCAGTTGTCCCCAGCATGGTCCCAGTCATCCCCAGCATGGTCCCAGTCATTCCCAGTATGGTCCCAGTCCTTCCCAGTGACTCCCAGTCATCCCCAGCATGGTCCCAGTCCTTCCCAGTGACTCCCAGTCATCCCCAGCATGGTCCCAGTCCTTCCCAGTGACTCCCAGTCATCCCCAGCATGGTCCCAGTCCTTCCCAGTGACTCCCAGTCATCCCCAGCATGGTCCCAGTCATCCCCAGTATGGTCCCAGTCATCCCCAGCATGGTCCCAGTCCTTCCCAGTGACTCCCAGTCATCCCCAGCATGGTCCCAGTTGTTTCCAGCATGGTCCCAGTCCTTCCCAGTGACTCCCAGTCATCCCCAGCATGGTCCCAGTCATTCCCAGCATGGTCCCAGTCATCCCCAGCATTGTCCCAGTCATTCCCAGCATTGTCCCAGTCATTCCCAGCATGGTCCCAGTCGTTCCCAGTATGGTCCCAATCATTCCCAGTATGGTCCCAGTCATTCCCAGTATGGATCCAGCCAGTCCCAGCATGGCCCAGGTGGCTGCAGGATGCACCCAGTTCTTCCCAGTGACTCCCAGTCATCCCCAGCATGGTCCCAGTCGTCCCCAGCATGGTCCCAGTCATCCCCAGCATGGTCCCAGTCATCCCCAGCATGGTCCCAGTCCTTCCCAGTGACTCCCAGTCGTCCCCAGTACGGTCCCAATCATCCCCAGTGACTCCCAGTCGTCCCCAGCATGGTCCCAGTCCTTCCCAGGGCGGTTTTGCAGTCGGTAAATGGTTCCTTTGGCTTTAATATTAACTTTATATAAAGTATATAAAGTTTATATAAAGTACCATTAACTTTAATATTAACATTACCATTAAATTGTAATATTAACATTACCATTAATTTTAATATTAACATTTCCATTAATTTTAACATTATCATTCAATTGTAATATTAACATTAATTTTAATATTAGCATTAAATTGTAATATTAACATTACCATTAAATTGTAATATTAACATTAACTTTAATTTTAACATTACCTTTAATTTTAATATTAACATTGATTTTAATATTAGCATTAATTTTAATAGTAACATCACCATTAAATTGTAATATTAACATTGATTTTAATATTACCATTGAATTGTAATATTAACATTACCATTATTTTTAATATTAACATCAAATTGTAATATTACCATTACCATTAATTTTAATATTAACATTACCATTAAATTGTAATATTAACATCACCATTAATTTTAATATTAACATCACCATTAATTTTAATAGTAACATCACCATTAAATTGTAATATTAACACTTCCATTAATTTTAACATTATCATTCAATTGTAATATTAACATTAATTTTAATATTAACATTACCATTAAATTGTAATATTAACATTAACTTTAATTTTAATATTACCATTAATTTTAATATTAACATTACCATTAAATTGTAATATTAACATTAACATTAATTTTAATATTACCATTAAATTGTAATATTAACATTACCATTAAATTGTAATATTAACATTAATTTTAATATTAACATTACCATTAATTTTAATATTAACATTACCATTAATTTTAACATTACCATTAATTTTAATATTACCATCCCAAAGTTACCCCCTTTTAAAAATTGAAACGAGAGGATTTTACACCGGTCAATTCACAAATCTTATTTACGATTAAAGCCGCTCAAGCTCCACCTAAACACAAAACAAATACTCTAAAAATACAAAATAATCTAAAAATAACAATTGGGGGAGGAAAATTGAGGCAAAACTCCGCGGTACCTGCTGGGATCTGTCAATGAGCTGGACCCGCCTCAGCCCCACGGGGGTCGGAGCCGCACTCGGAGCATTTTCCTTGGGATCTCCGCACTCGGAGCATTTCCCTTGGGATTTCCGCGCTCGGAGCATTTTCCTTGGGATCTCCGCGCTCGGAGCATTTTCCTTGGGATCTCCATACTCGGAGCATTTTCCTTGGGATCTCCGCACTCGGGGCTCTCGGAGCATTTTCCTTGGGATCTCTGCACTCGGAGCCACACTCGGAGCATTTTCCTTGGGATCTCCGCACTCGGAGCATTTTCCTTGGGATCTCCGCACTCGGGGCTCTCGGAGCATTTTCCTTGGGATCAGAGCTTGTCAGGGCACGGCTCTGGACGGGTCTGTGCAGTCGGACACCGCCACCAGCAACCCTGGAATAAAGAGCGGTTGTTCCACACCCCGCCCGGTCCTGCAGCGGGAACACCCCGGGATAAAGCGGGAATTGCTGCTGAGGGGTCCTCCTTTTGCTGATGGCTCATTTCCCCTGCAAAGGGCGGGTGGACACCCGGGGATCCCGCAGGACCGATCCACGAGGGCTCCTCGGAACGGCACGGCGAGGGACGGGTTGGGCGCAGGGGGCTGGAATTTCCTGGGGCACCGATGGACTCGCTGATGGACTCGCTCCCAGAATCCAGCCCTGGAGCCGCCCTCTCTGCTACCAAACCCTGGGCACACAAAGCCAAGACAGTGCCCAGCCTGGATCACCTGGAATGTGGGTCCTCCCATGGCTGAGGGAGTTGGAGCAGCAGCAGTCGGGGCACTTGAGGGGCTCCCCTCACCGGTGGCTCCGCTGGTGCGAGGCCAAGGCAGAGCTCTGTTTGAAGCTCTTCCCACACTCCCCACACTCGTAGGGCCTCTCCCCGGTGTGGATGCGCCGGTGGCTGACGAGGTGGGAGTTGCGGGTGAATCCCTTCCCGCAGTGGCTGCAGCGGAAGGGCCTCTCCCCCGTGTGCGTCCGCTCGTGCAGGAGGAGGTGGGAGCTGGTCTTGAAGCCTTTCCCGCACTCCCCACACCTGTAGGGCCGCTCCCCGCTGTGGATCTTCTGGTGGTGGCTGATCAGGTCGGAGCTCAGGCTGAAGCTCTTCCCGCACTCCCAGCACTCGTAGGGCCTCTCCTTGGAGTGCAGCCGCCGGTGGGTGAGGAGGTTGGAGCGGTCGTTGAAGCGCTTCCCGCACTCCTCACACTCGTAGGGCTGCTCCCCGGTGTGGATGAGCCGGTGGCGGGTCAGGCAGAAGCGCCGGCTGAAGCTGCTCCCGCACTCCGAGCACTTGTGGGGCCGCTCCCCGGTGTGGATCTGCTGGTGGCGGAGCAGGTGGTAACTCCTCCTGAAGCTCTTCCCGCATTCCAAGCACCTGAAGGGCTTCTCCCTGGCGTGAAGATCCTCACGGAGCTCCAGCTCGGAGCTCTGGCCGCTTTCCTGGCACAGGGTCGGTCCTTCCTCCTCAGAGCTCCCTGGGATGGCTTTGCAGCTCCTTCTCCTGGGGGATCTCCGTGGATTTTCCTCCTCCTCCTGCTCCTTCAGAACAACCTCTCCCAGCAGGCTCTGCCGGGGGGATTTGTCCTCCGTGCTCTCCGTCCTCAGCTCGGGGCCTGGGGCAGGAGGGAAGAAGGACAGGCAGGGGATTTGCCTCCAGCCCAGAGGGAAGGCCAAGGACATCCCCCCCAAATCCTCACCTGCCTCAGCATCTTCCTCAGGTGCCGCCCGCGGCATCTTCCTCCTCTTCCTCACAGCTTTCTCCTCCATCTGCCCAAGGTTTGGGAAGGAGAAACCCTTTTGGGTGGGGAAAAACAAGGTGTGAGCGCTTTGGGTTGGGGGTTCCTCCTGCCCAAGTCCATCTCTAGAGGTCATTTGGTGTCCTGTGTCCACAATAAACCCCACAAGTGCCCCAACCATGATCCAGGTACAGACCTGGTGACCAGCACATTCCACCAGCACATCCCAGTGATCCAGGCTGGGCACTGTCTTGGCTTTGTGTGCCCAGGTTTTGGTAGCAGGGGGGGCGGCTCCAGGGCTGGATTCTGGGAGCAGCTGCCAAAAACTGCCCCCCCCAATGTCCAGCAGAGCCAATTCCAGCTGGCTCCAGGATGGACCTGCCCCTGGCCAAGGCCGAGCCCATCAGAGGTGGCAGCGACACCTCGGGGAGAAGGGACTGGAGGAGGAAAAAGTCCTTGTGCAGGTGGGATTGGGTGCAGAGAAGAGCTCAGGGAGAACAGGGGAGAGGGACAGCTCTGCAGACCCCCAGGGCAGTGCAGAGGGAGGGGCAGGAGGTGCTCCGGGGCTGAGATTCCCCAGGAGGAGCCCACACCGGAGCAGGGGATGCCCAAAAAGAAGGATGAGAGCCCGTGGGAAGGCCCTGCTGGGGCAGAGTCCCTGCAGCTGCTGCCACCCCAGAGGGTCTCACTCAGCACCCCTGGGTGTGGGGCTTGAGGGGCAGGAATTGTCCATCCTGGCCCCAGGTCACGTCCGGGACTTTCTCTGAAAGTTGGAGAACAAATATAGGATTCTCATAGAATAGGTTGGGTTGGAAAAGACCTCCAAGATCATCAAGTCCAACCCCTGATCCAACTCTAATGACTATATCATGGCACTAAGGGCCATGTCCAATCTCTTTTTAAAAACTTCCAGGGATGGTGAATCCACCACCTCTCTGGGCAGGCCGTTCCAATGCCTGATCACCCTCTCTGTAAAGAATTTCTCCCTAACATCCAACCTAAACTTCCCCTGGCAGAGCTTGAGCCCATGTCCCCTTGTCCTGTTGTTGGTTGCCTGGGAGAAGAGACCAACCCCCACCTGGCTATAACTTCCCTTCAGGTGGTTGAAGAGAGTGATGAGGTCACCTCTAAGCCTTCTCTTCTCTAGACTAAACAACCCCAGCTCCCTCAGCCTCTCCTCACAGGACTTGTCCTATGGGTTGTTCTTCAGGCAAGAAAAAGTTTCCCAGGCTGCTCATTAAAGCAGCAGGAGCTGCTCAGACAGCACCGGTCCCTGTGAGCAGAGAGTGTTTCTGAGCAGCTCAGCCCACGGGCTGTTCCTCAAGGCTGAGGCCTAAGGAGCCTTTCTCAGCTCCCAGTGAGGCCTGGGGGGGGTGGGCAGGCACCACCACCCCTGCAAAGGTGCCCAAAACTCGCTCCGAGCCCGCCGGGGCTCAGCGGCAACAACAACGAGGAGGAGCCCGCGGGCAGCCGCTCCCTCAGCGGCCCCCGGAGGGGGGGACGGGACACGGCGGGCCGAGCCCGACAGGCCCCGCTCCCCACCGGCACCGCCCCGCCCGGGGAGGGCCGAACCCGTCAGAGCCCGCTCCCCGCGGTGCCTCCCGCCCCGATCCCCGATCCCCAGCAGAGCGAGCGCGGCTCCCACCTGAGCCCGGCCCGTCCCGGCTCCGCCGCCGCCGCCGCCGCCTCAGCTCCGTCTGAGCGCTGCTGCCGCCGCTCCGCCCGCCACACCCAGGGGGCGGGCACTGCCCCCGAGCCCGCCAATCAGCGCGCCAGGAGCAAGAGTGACGGGGCAGGCAGCCAATCACAGCGGGCCTCCAGCTCCGTCTGAGCGCTGCCGCCGCCGCCGGCGCTCCGCCCGCCACACCGAGGGGGCGGGCACTGCCCCCCCGAGCCCGCCAATCAGCGCGCCAGAAACAAGAGTGACGGGGCAGACAGCCAATCACGGCGGGCCTCCTCGCCGCCATTTTGTGTCGCGGCGCGGCGCGGGCTCAGGGTCTGGGCTGAGCGCCCTGAGGGGCACAAAGAGCCGGCCGGGGACGGGGACGGGGACGGGAACGGGGATGGGGATGGGGATGGGGTTGGGTTTGGGAACCGCTCCGAGCCGAGCGGGAGAACTCAAACGCCTTCCCCCGCCCTTCCCTCCTGCGCGGGCTTCGCTTTATCCCCTGTTCCCTCCGCCCGCTCCGATGGGGGTCCTGCAGCTGCTTCCCGGGGTGTTCCCGGAGCGACACAATGAGGGACACAATGAGGGACACAACGAGTGACACAATGAGTGACACAATGAGTGACACAACGAGTGACACAATGACACAATGAGTGACACAATGAGGGACACAATGAGGGACACAATGAGTGACACAATGAGTGACACAACGAGTGACACAATGAGTGACACAATGAGGGACACAATGAGGGACACAATGACACAATGAGTGACACAATGAGTGACACAACGAGGGACACAACGAGTGACACAATGAGGGACACAATGAGGGACACAATGAGTGACACAACGAGTGACACAATGAGTGACACAATGAGTGACACAATGAGGGACACAATGAGGGACACAACGAGTGACACAATGAGTGACACAATGAGGGACACAACGAGGGACACAATGAGTGACACAATGAGTGACACAACGAGTGACACAATGAGGGACACAACGAGTGACACAATGAGTGACACAATGAGTGACACAATGAGTGACACAACGAGTGACACAATGAGTGACACAATGAGTGACACAATGAGTGACACAATGAGTGACACAATGAGGGACACAATGAGTGACACAACGAGTGACACAACGAGTGACACAATGAGTGACACAATGAGTGACACAATGAGGGACACAATGAGTGACACAATGAGTGACACAATGAGTGACACAATGAGGGACACAATGAGGGACACAACGAGTGACACAGTGAGGGACACAATGACACAATGAGGGACACAACGAGCGACAATGAGGGACACAATGAGGGACACAATGAGTGACACAATGAGTGACACAATGAGGGACACAACGAGTGACACAATGAGGGACACAATGAGGGACACAATGAGTGACACAACGAGGGACACAATGAGTGACACAACGAGTGACACAATGAGGGACACAATGAGGGACACAATGAGTGACACAATGAGGGACACAACGAGTGACACAATGAGTGACACAACGAGGGACACCATGAGTGACACAATGAGGGACAATGAGTGACACAATGAGGGACACAACGAGTGACACAATGAGGGACAATGAGGGGCACAACGAGTGACACAATGAGTGACACAATGAGGGACACAATGAGGGACACAATGAGGGACACAACGAGGGACACAACGAGTGACACAACGAGGGACACAATGAGGGACACAATGAGGGACACAACGAGTGACACAATGAGTGACACAATGAGGGACACAACGAGTGACACAACGAGTGACACAATGAGTGACACAACGAGTGACACAATGAGGGACACAATGAGGGACACAATGAGTGACACAATGAGGGACACAATGAGTGACACAACGAGTGTCGCTCCCTGAGCAGCCCCAACCCCCCTTCATAAATGAGTAAATCGGTGGGGTTGTACAGATATCTTTGTTCAATTTCTTTATTTCACTTTTTTTTTTTTAATAAGAAATGTATGAAAAGGAAACGAGGCCAAAATAAAAGGATGTGAGGAATTTGCGAGGTCGGCTTGGGTGTGGTCGGTGAGTTTTATTGAGCAGTCAGACGTTCTTTTATCACCACGTTCTTTTATCACCACTTCCCAAAGTGCTCACAGAGCTATCTCCACTGCAGTCAGCACTGCGTGACTGCTCAGTTTTTGTTCCCCACACTTCTGTTACGTGTTCAGGACATTTCCCAACCCTTATTAGCGTTATAAGATCCCTGAGGGGCTTCATCGTGAGTGTCTCATCCGTGGCTGGAGCCCCCCAGAGTTCTAATTGACTGCCTTAGGAACTTCTTTAAGAAGATCACACGAGAGCAGCGAGGTCCCAGCCCCTCTTTTCCCGCCCTCTCCCCCCTTTTCCCCCTGTCCCCCCCTCTCTCCCACCCTGTCCCTTCCCACCCTGTCCCCCTTTTCCACCCTGTCCCCTCTCTCCCACCCTGTCCCCCCTTTCCCACCCTGTCCCCCTTTCCCACCCTGTCCCCTTTTCCACCTGTCCCCCTCTCCCACCCTGTCCCCCTCTCCCACCCTGTCCCCTTTCCCACCCTGTCCCCCTCTCTCCCACCCTGTCCCCCTTTTCCCACTCCTGTCCCCCTCTCTCCAAAAACTCCGCGGACCGGGAGAAGGCGGCGCAGGAGGAAGGGGAGGGGATAAAGCAGGAAAGGGACAAGAAGAGGATCCCTCAGCGGTCCCATCTCGCACGTTGGCGGCGAGAGGAAACTCGTCCCAAAAAGTCTTGGTTGTTGTGGTTTGTTTTGTTTTGTTTTGTTTTGTTTTTCCCGGGGGGGGGGGTGAATGTTTGGCTCTTGCCGGACCCCCAAAGCTGAGCCGCAGATGCCCCTTTGCGGGGAGGTTGTTGGGGGTGTCCGGGAGGTGTTTTTGGGGGTGCCGGGGTGGGTTCCCGGCGGTGGGAGGGGGATGCGGAGGACCCCCGGACGATGCCGGAGCTGGGGGGGACCCCCGGACGATGCCCGGAGTGGGGGGAGCCCAAGGACGGATCTGCTGGAGAAGGAAGGAGCCTGGACAGGGGGACTCCTGAGCCCCCCGGGACAACAAAGAGGAGGAATCAGAGAGAGGGGGGCACCTCCGGGTTTTCTGGCACCCCGAAACAAGAGAGTCAGGGGAGAAGGAGCCCCTGGGATGCCCCTGCAGTTGATAAGCAGGACTCGGGAGAGGAGCTGCCCCCAGAACTCCCAGGACCCCCAAAATCATAGAACAGTGGGACCCCCAGAACCCCAAAGCTGAGAGTCCAGAGAGAGAGAGAGAGAGAGAGAGCTCCTGGGATTTTTATTTTCGGCTGAAACTTATTCTCCTGCAGTTTTGGGGGGGATTAATCTAAACGTTTCTGAGGTTTCTTAGGCTGAATCTCGATGTTTTGGAGGTTTTACAGACACAAAATGCCTGGTGACTTCTGGAGATGGATTTGGGCAGGAGTCAACGAACTCACACCTTGTTTTTCCCCCAAAACAGGGTTTCTCATTCCAGAAACCTGAGCTGGATGAAGAAGAAAGTGGTGAAGAGGAGGAAGATGCCATGTGGCCCCCAGGCAGGTGAGGAGGGGCTGGATTTGGGGGGATGTCCTTGGCCTTCCCTCTGGGCTGGAGGCAAATCCCCTGCCTGTCCTTCTTCCTTCCTGCCCCAGGCCCCGAGCTGAGGACGGAGAGCACGGAGGACAAATCCCCCCGGCAGAGCCTGCTGGGAGAGGTTGTTCTGAAGGAGCAGGAGGAGGAGGAAAAGCCACGGAGATCCCCCAGGAGGAGGAGCTGCAAACCCATCCCAGGGAGCTCTGAGGAGGAAAAACCCGTCCTGTGCCAGGAAAGCGGCCAGAGCTCCGAGCTGGAGCTCCGTGAGGATCTTCACGCCAGGGAGAAGCCCTTCAGGTGCTTGGAATGCGGGAAGAGCTTCAGCAGGAGCTCCACCCTCCTCACCCACCGGCACATCCACACCGGGGAACGGCCCTACACGTGTGGGGAATGCGGGAAGAGCTTCAGTGATGGCTCCTACCTCTTCACCCACCGGCGCATCCACACCGGGGAATGGCCCTACGGGTGCGAGGAGTGTGGGAAGAGCTTCGTGAAGAGCTCCAACCTCGTCACCCACTGTCGCGTCCACACCGGGGAGCAGCCCCACAGGTGTGAGGAGTGCGGGAAGAGCTTCAGGCAGAGCTCCCACCTGACCCTCCACCAGCTCATCCACACCGGGGAGCGACCCCACAAGTGCGGGGAATGCGGGAAGAGCTTCGTGAAGAGCTCCAACCTTGTCACCCACTGGCTCATCCACACCGGGCAGCGGCCCTACAAGTGTGGGGAATGCGGGAAGAGCTTCAGTGATGGCTCCAACCTCTTCACCCACCGGCGCGTCCACACTGGGCAGCGGCCCTACAAGTGCGGGGAGTGCGGGAAGAGCTTCGGGCAGAGCTCCAACCTCCTTGCCCACCGGCTCATCCACAGCGGGGAGTGGCCCCACAAGTGTGGGGAGTGCGGGAAGAGCTTCAGGCAGAGCTCCCACCTGACCCTCCACCGGCTCATCCACAGCGGGGAGCGGCCCTACAAGTGCGGGGAGTGCGGGAAGGGATTCGGTGACAGCTCCAGCCTCATCCACCACCGGCTCATCCACACCGGGGAGCGGCCCTACCGGTGTGGGGAGTGCGGGAAAAGCTTCGTCCACGCCTCCCACCTGGTCTTGCACCAGAAGATCCACACCGGGGAGCGGCCCTACAGGTGTGGGGAGTGCGGGAAGGGGTTCCAGACCAGCGCCCACCTCCTCAGGCACCAGCAGACCCACACGGGGGAGAGGCCCTTCCGATGCAGCCACTGCGGGAAGGGATTCAGGCAGAGCTCCCACCTCGCCAGGCACCGGCGCAGGCCCTGCTGTTCTAAGTTAAACAATAAAAGCCGGGCTGCAAAAGCTGCAATAAAGAAATAGTTTATTATAAAAGCATTAAAACAAGCAAAAAAAGTTAACAGTGCACTGGGCTGCTTTTGCACTGAGGCAAAAGGCAGCAATGACTGAAACGTTTCATCTCCCTTTTATATCATTCTGGCTTCGTATTTCACAATCCGAGGTCTGGATCTAGATGATTGTCCCGTGAGGAAAGCAGACATGATATGTTTATTGGGGCTTGAATTCTCACAAAGAAAGTGTATTTCGTTTTCTTCTTTCCTGGAAGAAGGATTATCTGGTCTAGGATCCTCAGACATGATATGTTTATTGGGGCTTGAATTCTCACAAAGAAAGTGTATTTGGTTTTCTTCTTTCCTGGAAGAAGGATTATCTGGTCTAGGATCCTTTCTTGGAGTTCCCAGAAGAGTTGATTGCCCAATTACCTTAAGAAAAGGTTTGTGTATTCCTTTCTCAGGTTTGTGTATTTCTCTGTCTGGCTTTGGATAAGACTTTCCTGGCAATCATTGCCTTAGGTTTTACTGGAAAAGGGGTTTGTTACAAAACACAGAATTAATTTTTACTACAGGGAAAAAAAAAATACAGAAGATTACAAGATGATCCAGGGTTTTGGTGACCCCCATTCCAGGTGATCCAGGGTTTTGGTGACCCCCATTCCAGGTGATCCAGGGTTTTGGTGATCCAGGGTTTTGGTGACCCCCATTCCAGGTGATCCAGGGTTTTGGTGACCCCTGTTCCAGATGATCCAGGGTTTTGGTGACCCCCATTCCAGGTGATCCAGGGTTTTGGTGATCCCCATTCCAGGTGATCCAGGGTTTTGGTGACCCCTTTGCAGGTGATCCAGGGTTTTGGTGATCCAGGGTTTTGGTGACCCCTTTGCAGGTGATCCAGGGTTTTGGTGACCCCCATTCCAGGTGATCCAGGGTTTTGGTGACCCCCATTCCAGGTGATCCAGGGTTTTGGTGATCCAGGGTTTTGGTGATCCAGGGTTTTGGTGACCCCCCCATTCCAGGTGATCCAGGGTTTTGGTGACCCCCATTCCAGATGATCCAGGGTTTTGGTGACCCCCATTCCAGATGATCCAGGGTTTTGGTGACCCCCATTCCAGGTGATCCAGGGTTTTGGTGATCCAGGGTTTTGGTGATCCAGGGTTTTGGTGATCCAGGGTTTTGGTGACCCCCATTCCAGGTGATCCAGGGTTTTGGTGACCCCTGTTCCAGGTGATCCAGGGTTTTGGTGACCCCCATTCCAGGTGATCCAGGGTTTGGTGACCCCATTCCAGTGATCCAGGGTTTGGTGACTCCAGGGTTTTGGTGATCCAGGGTTTTGGTGACCCCCATTCCAGGTGATCCAGGGTTTTGGTGACCCCATTCCAGGTGATCCAGGGTTTGGTGACCCCCATTCCAGGTGATCCAGGGTTTTGGTGATCCAGGGTTTTGGTGACTCCATTCCAGGTGATCCAGGGTTTTGGTGACCCCATTCCAGGTGATCCAGGGTTTTGGTGACCCCTTCCAGGTGATCCAGGTTTGGTGACCCCCATTCCAGATGATCCAGGGTTTTGGTGACCCCCATTCCAGATGATCCAGGGTTTTGGTGATCCAGGGTTTTGGTGACCCCCATTCCAGATGATCCAGGGTTTTGGTGACCCCCATTCCAGGTGATCCAGGGTTTTGGTGACCCCCATTCCAGGTGATCCAGGGTTTTGGTGACCCAGGGTTTTGGTGATCCAGGGTTTTGGTGATCCAGGGTTTTGGTGACCCCCATTCCAGATGATCCAGGGTTTTGGTGACCCCTGTTCCAGGTGATCCAGGGTTTTGGTGACCCCCATTCCAGGTGATCCAGGGTTTTGGTGACCCCCATTCCAGGTGATCCAGGGTTTTGACCCAGGTGATCCAGGGTCCATTCCGGTGATCCAGGTTTTGGTGACCCCCATTCCAGGTGATCCAGGGTTCTGGTGATCCAGGTTCTTGGTGACCCCATTCCAGATGATCAGGCTCGGCAGTTCTTGTGAGCCTGCCAGGGTAGGCTGGAGTGAAAGGACGGTGAATTATTGGTGGTTTTAATTTTATTTAGTGGGGTTTAGTTTAGAACTCTTCGGGTGCCACGTAAAGCAGGCTTGGAGCAGTTTTATTTCCCTGTCTATAGAAGATATAATAACATAAAAATACCACTTAATAAAATGTATTTAAGGGGAAAAGAAAGAAAGTATCAGAGTAGGAAGATCCAGGGTCACACCCCGAGGATCCAGCAGGGACGAGGTTGGTGAAATTCCCAGGGGTGTTTTTACAGCTGGGGGTGGGGGAAGCTCAGGGAGGGCTCAGGAGGCTTCTTCTCCTCCTCAGAATTTCTGGATTTTCTCATTCCTAAGCAAAGATTTCTTTGGCTTTCCTTGCTCAAGGGCATCTTGTAAATCTAATATGTAAATTATCCAAGGTTACCATTTAAGGGATTTCTCTCAGCTCAATAATCTTTGCCCATTTGCTTTTTTATGGATATTTGGATTCCCAGCCTGCAAGCAAATCATGCTTAGGAAATTTATGTTACTGGAACCAATCCATCCAACTTGGCTTTCTGATTTCAAAGGATAAATCCTTCTGATTGTCATGGAATCCCCCTGGAACCACCACACCTTCAGCCTCCCTTGGGACGTTGCTGCTGAACTGGAGTTATTTCCTGCACAGGAAGAGCTGCTGCTGCTGCTCCAACACACTGAGCAATCACAATTTCCAGCGTGCCCCTCTTTTAAATTTAAATTTAAATTTTAAATTTAATTTCTGCCTCGAGTTTTCTGATGGATCTCTTCCTGGCAGAGGTTACAAGGGGTTTGGTAAGTGGAGAAAGGGATGAGTTATCCACTGTCCTCCTGATTCAACCCCTGTCACGCCAAAAAAAACCTTTCCAGTGCCATTCCTGAATTCTCCCTCTGTTGGGAACTGAGTTTTTCATCTGTGAATATCTCAGGATATAAAGTGGGGGGAGAGAAGGAGGAAGGAGGGGAGGGGATTTTGGAGTGATGGAATTTCCCTTCCCAAGTCCCAGCTCCGTGGGATGGGGTCTTGTTCTCTTGAACCGTGGGAAGCAGGGAAAAAAAATCCCCTGTTGTTGTAAGTTAGTGTAAGAATTTACACTCAATTTACAACTCAATTTACACTCAATTTACACTCAATTTACAACTCAATTTACAACTCAATTTACAACTCAATTTACACTCAATTTACACTCAATTTACAACTCAATTTACACTCAATTTACACTCAATTTACAACTCAATTTACACTCAATTTACACTCAGTTTACAACTCAATTTACACTCAATTTACATCAATTTACACTCAATTTACAACTCAATTTACACTCAATTTACAACTCAATTTACAACAAGAATTTACTCAATTTACAATCAATTTACAACTCAATTTACACTCAATTTACACTCAATTTACAACAAGAATTTACACAACTCAATTCCCGATTAAACATTGATAAATTTATTAAGCAAGTGATGATAAAGCAAAACAGCGGGACCCCCCCCCACCGGGACCACCCCCCAGACTGGGATCATCCCCGGGACTGGGACCCCCACTGGGACCACCCCCAGACTGGGATCATCCCCGGGACTGGGACCCCCACCGGGACCACCCCAGAGCAGGACCCGCCCCGGGACCTCCCGGACAGGAGCACCCCAGGACCCTCCCCATCACTGCGACCCCCAAAACGGGACCCCCAGGACCACCCCCAGGACCCCTCCCATCACTGCGACCCCCAACCAAAAAAACCCCGGGACCCTCCCAGACCCCCAAGACCCCCAACCCCCAACCCCCAGACCCCCAAAATCCTCCCCCAATCCCCAGAACCCCCAAATCCCCCTCCCACTTTGAGGGGTCCCCAAATCCCCCTCCCCAAATCCCCCTCCTTGGGGGTCCCCAAATCCCCCAAAATCCCCCTCCCCCAACCTTGGGGGCCCCAAATCTCTCCCAAATCCCCAATTTGGGGGATCCCCAAATCCCCAAATCTCCCCCAAACTCCCCTCCCAATCCCCAGACCCCCAAATCCCCCTTCTTGGGGGTCCCCAAATCCCAAATCCCCCAAATCCCCAGACCCCCAAATCCTCCCCCATCAGGAGGTCCCCAAATCCCCTCTCCCAAAAATCCCCCAAAAAAT
Source organism: Myiozetetes cayanensis (assembly GCF_022539395.1). Lineage (NCBI taxonomy): Eukaryota > Metazoa > Chordata > Aves > Passeriformes > Tyrannidae > Myiozetetes > Myiozetetes cayanensis. The sequence goes on along the minus strand of NW_026087439.1, from coordinate 48,147 downwards.
TCAGGACCATCCCCTCCCCAAAAAATCCCCCCAAAAAATCCCCCAATTGAAAACAAGAATTTTTAAATTATTTTCGATTTTTTCATTTTTTTGGGGAGGGGCAAAATTGGCTTTTTTTTCACCGTTTTTGAAGGAAAACAAAAACCCCCGACCCCTCCCCAAAACTCGACCCCCCCCCAAAATAAAAGTGCAATAAATAAAGAAAAAATAAAATAAAAGGCAAAAAAAATCACGATTTCCCCCCAATTTGGGGGGACTGGGACGGAAATTTGGGGGAGGGAACCCCCAAAATTGGGGTTTTTTTGGGGGAAAGAGGGAGACCCCCAAAATTAAAGGGGGGTGAGGACCCAACTAAAAAAAATCCCCCAAAAATTTTGGGGAAAAATTCCCCCCCCAAAAAATAACAGAGGGTTTTAAATAAAGGAAAATAAAATTAAAAAAAAGAACAAAAAAGGGGAAATTTGGGGAGGGGAAACGACACCAAAATTGGGGGGAAAAATCCTCAAAATTTTGGGGAAAAAAAATTCCAAATTTGGGGGAAAAATTCCAAAAAATTTTGGGAAAAAATCCCCCCAAAATTTGGGAAAAATCCCAAATTTGTGGGGAAAAATCCCAAAATTTGGGGGAAAAAAATCCCAAAATTTGGGGAAAAATCCCAAAAATTTGGGGGAAAAATCTCAAAAAACTGGGGAGAAATCCCCCAAAATTGAGGGGTGGGGGAGGGGAAACGACACCAAAATTGGGGGAAAAATCCCAAAATTTGGAGGGAAAAAATTCCAAAATTTTGGGGGAAAAATCACAAATTGGGGGGAAAAATCCCAAAATTTGGGGGAAAATCCCCAAAATTTGGAGGAAAAATCCCCAAATTTTGGGGAAAAAATCCCAAATTTATGGGGGAAATTCCCAAAATTGAGGGAAATTCCCCCAAATTTAGGGGAAAAATCCTAAAATTTGGGGGGAAATCCCAAAATTGAAAGAGAAATCCCCCAAATTTAGGGGAAAAATCCCAAATTTAGGGGAAAAATCCCAAATTTAGGGGAAAAATCCCAAATTTAGGGGGGAATTCCCAAAATTGAAAGAGAAATCCCCAAAATTTAGGGAAAAATCCCAAATGTAGGGGAAAAATCCCAAAATTGAGGGAAATTCTCCCAAATTTACGGGAAAAATCCTAAATTTAGGGGGGGAAATCCCAAAATTGAGGGAAAAAATTCCAAATTTAGGGGGGGAAACCCCAAAATTGAGGGATAAAAAAAAAACAACCTAAAATTTTGGGGGAAAAACCCTCAAAACTGGTGGGGGGGGAAATTCCCAAAAATTCAGGGGGAAAAAATAAAAAATAAAAAGAATAAAATAAAAATAGAATAAAAATAAAATAAAATTAAAATTAAAAATAAAAAATAAAAATAAAATAAAAATAAAATAAAAATAATTAAAAAATAAAAATAAAAATAAAATTAAAAATAAAAAAATAAAATAAAAATAAAAATAAAATTGGGGAAAAACCCTCAAAATTTCGGGGGGTGAGAGGAACCCTAAAACATTTGGGACCTCCCCCTTCCCCTCAGGGTTTTTTTTTTACCCAAAACGAGGGAAATTCAACCCAAAATTGTTGTAAAATTCCAGAGGGAGATTTTTTTGGGGGTCCAGAACGAGGCAGCAGCTCCTGCAAAACAAAACAAAAAGGGGGGTCAGGGGGATTTTGGGGGATTTTTGGGGTTTTTCCTTAATTTTTGGAGGATTTCTCAATTTTTGGGGGTTCTGGAATTTCTGGGGATTTGGAAATTTTTGGGAGGGTTCTGGAATTTTGGGGTTTCTCAATTTTGGGGTTTTTTCTTAATTTTTGGGTTTTCTTAATTTTGGGGGTTTCTCAATTTTTTGGGGTTTCTCGATTTATTTTTGATTTCTTAATTTTGGGGTTTTCCTCAATTTTTGGGGTTTCTCAATTTTGGGGGTTTCTTAATTTTGGGGGGTTTTTATCAATTTTTGGAGGATTTCTTAATTTTTGGGGGGTTTCTCACTTGGGGGGGTCTCAATTTTGGGGGGTTTCTCAAATTTTGGGGGGGTTTCTGGAATTTTGGGGATTTTCTCAATTTTTGGGGGGTTTTTCTTAATTTTTGGGGGCTCTGGAATTTTGGGAGATTTGGGGGAATTTTTGGGAGGGTTCTGGAATTTTTGGGAGATTCTCAATTTTTGTTTTTTTTTTCTTAATTTTTGGGGGGTTTTTCTCAATTTTGGGGGATTTTCTAAATTTTTTGGGGTTTTTTTTTCAATTTTTGGGGTGTTTTACTCAATTTTTGGGAGATTTTCTCAATTTTGGGGGGATTTTCTCAATTTTTTTGTTTTTTTTTCAATTTTTGGGGTTTTTCTCAATTTTTGTGGGGTTTTTCTTAATTTTTTGGGGTTTCTTTTCTCAATTTTTGGGGTTTTTTTCTTAATTTTTGGGGGGTTTTTCTCAATTTTTGGGGGGATTTTGGGAGGAATTTTTGGGAGGGTTCTGGAATTTTTGGGAGATTTTCTTAATTTTGGGGATTTTCTCAATTTTCGGGGGTTTCTTAATTTTGGGGATTTCTTAATTTTTGGCGGGTTTCTTAATTTTTGGGGTTCTCTGGAATTTTTGGGATTTTTTCTCAATTTTGGGTGGGGGTTTGAATTTTTGGGGGTCTCTGGAATTTTTGGGGATTTTCTCAATTTTTGGGGGGGATTTCTCAATTTTCGTGGGGTTTTTCTTAATTTTTGGTTTTTTTTTTCTCAATTTTTGAGGTTTTTTTCTCAATTTTTGGGGGGTTTTTCTCAATTTTGGGGGGGGTTTGAATTTTTTGGGGGGATCTCTGGAATTTTTGGAGGATTTTCTCAATTTTGGGGGGTTTCTTAATTTTTGGGGGGGTTTTCTCAATTTTTGGGGGGGTTTTCTTAATTTTTGGGGGATTTCTTAATTTTTTGGCGGGTTTCTTAATTTTTGGGGGTTCTCTGGAATTTTTGGGATTTTTTTCTCAATTTTGGGTGGGGGGTTTGAATTTTTTTGGGGGTCTCTGGAATTTTTTGGGGATTTTTCTCAATTTTTGGGGGATTTCTCAATTTTCGTGGGGTTTTTCTTAATTTTTGGGTTTTTCTCAATTTTGAGGTTTTTTTCTCAATTTTTGGGGGTTTTCTCCAATTTTGGGGGGGGTTTGAATTTTTTGGGGGGATCTCTGGAATTTTTTGGGGATTTTCTCAATTTTTGGGGGGGTTTCTTAATTTTTGGGGGGGTTTTCTCAATTTTTGGGGAGTTTTTCTCAATTTTTGGGGGGTTTTTCTCAATTTTTGGGGGGTTTCTCACTTGAGGGGGTTTCTCAATTTTTGGGGGGACTCTCAGTTTTTTGGGGTCTCATTTTTTTGGGGTCTCTCACCTGTTTTGTGGTCAGTTTTGGGGTCTGTTTTGGGCTCAGTTTTGGGGTCAGTTTTTAGGATATCTCAATTTTAGGGGGTCTCTCACCTGTTTTGGGGTGTATTTTGGGGTCAGTTTTTAGGATATCTCAATTTTGGGGTCTCAGTTTTTAGGATATCTCAATTTTAGGGGGTTTCTCACCTGTTTTGGGTCAGTTTTGGGGTCAGTTTTTAGGATATCTCATTTTTGGGGGTCTCTCACCTGTTTGGGGTCAGTTTTGGGGTCTGTTTTGGGGTCAGTTTTTAGGATATCTCAATTTTAGGGGTTTCTCACCTGTTTTGGGGTCAGTTTTGGGGGTCTCAGATTTTTTGGGGGTCTCTCACCTGTCTGGGCTCCATTTTGGGGTCAGTTTTGGGGTCAGTTTTTAGAATATCTCATTTTTAGGGGGTTTCTCACCTGTTTTGGGTCCATTTTGGGGTCAGTTTGGGGTCTCAGTTTTTAGGATATCTCATTTTTAGGGGGTCTCTCACCTGTTTTGGGGTCAGTTTTGGGGTCAGTTTTAGGATATCTCAATTTTAGGGGGTTTCTCACCTGTCTGGGCTCAGTTTTGGGGTCAGTTTTGGGGTCAGTTTTTAGGATATCTCAATTTTTAGGGGGTCTCTCACCTGTTTTGGGGTCTCAGTTTTTAGGATATCTCATTTTTAGGGAGTTTCTCACCTGTTTTGGCTCCATTTTGGGGTAAGTCTTGGGCTCAGTTTTGGGGTCAGTTTTTAGGATATCTCAATTTTTGGGGTTTCTCACCTGTTTTGGAGTGTATTTTGGGGTCTCAGATTTTTTGGGGGGTCTCTCACCTGTTTTGGGTCCATTTTGGGGTGTATTTTGGGGTCTATTTGGGGTCAGTTTTGGAGTCAGTTTTTAGGATATCTCAATTTTTGGGTCTCAGTTTTTAGGATATCTCAATTTTTGGGGGTCTCTCACCTGTTTTGGGGTCAGTTTTGGGTCAGTTTTTAGGATATCTCAATTTTGGGGTCTCAGTTTTTAGGATATCTCATTTTTGGGAGTTTCTCACCTGTTTTGGGGTCTCAGTTTTTAGGATATCTCAATTTTGGGGTCTCAGTTTTTAGGATATCTCAATTTTTGGGGTCTCTCACCTGTTTTTGGGTGTATTTGGGGTGTATTTTGGGGTCTCAGATTTTTGGGGGTCTCTCACCTGTTTTGGGTGTATTTGGGGTGTATTTTGGGGTCTCAGATTTTTTTGGGGTCTCTCACCTGTTTTTGGGTGTATTTTGGGGTCTCAGTTTTTAGGATATCTCAGTTTTTAGGGGTCTCTCACCTGTTTTGGGGTGTATTTTGGGGTCTCAGATTTTTTGGGGGTCTCTCACCTGTTTTTGGGTGTATTTTGGGGTGTATTTTGGGGTCTATTTGGGGTCAGTTTTGGGGTCAGTTTTTAGGATATCTCAATTTTAGGGGGTCTCTCACCTGTTTTGGGGTCAGTTTTGGGGTCTCTCACCTGTTTTTGGGTGTATTTGGGGTGTATTTTGGGGTCTCAGTTTTTAGGATATCTCATTTTTTGGGGGTCTCTCACCTGTTTTTGGGTGTATTTGGGGTGTATTTTGGGGTCTCAGATTTTTGGGGGTCTCTCACCTGTTTTTGGGTCCATTTTGGGTGTATTTTGGGGTCTCAGCACCCGCAGGGCGGTCGGGGCTGGCCGAGGTTTCCCCCCCGGGGCTGCCGGAGCTGCCGAAGGGAGGAGTCCCCGTATTGGATCCCGGAGCCCATCCGTTCAGGATCCAGCTCTCCTGGAATAAAAACATGGAAAACTGGGATAAAAACAGGGAATGGAACCCCAAAACCTCCCCCATCCGCTCGGGATCCAGCTCTCCTGGAAAAAAACAGGGATAAACTGGGATAAAAACATGGAAAATTGGGAATTTGGGATCCCAAAACCTCCCCCATCCGCTCTGGATCCAGCTCTCCTGGGGGAAAAAACAGGGAATAAACAGGGAAAAATGGGATAAAAACAGGGAATGGAACCCCAAAACCTCCCCCATCCGCTCAGGATCCAGCTCTCCTGGAAAAAAAACATGGAAAACTGGGATAAAAACAGGGAAAACTGGGAATTTGGGATCCCAAAACCTTCCCCATCCGTTCGGGATCCAGCTCTCCTGGAAAAAAAACAGGGAAAAACCAAGGAAAACTGGGAATTTGGGATCCCAAAACCTCCCCCATCCGCTCAGGATCCAGCTCTCCTGGGGGAAAAAACAGGGAATTTGGGATCAAAATTGGGAATTTGGGATCCCAAAACCTCCCCCATCCATTCAGGATCCAGCTCTCCTGGAAAAAAAACTGGGATAAAAGCATGGAAAAGTGGGATAAAAGCATGGAAAACTGGGATAAAAACATGGAAAACCGGGATAAAAACAGGGAAAACTGGGATAAAAACAGGGAAAACTGGGATAAAAACATGGAAAACTGGGAATTTGGGATCCCAAAACCTCCCCCATCCGCTCTGGATCCAGCTCTCCTGGAAAAAAAACAGGGAATAAAACCATGGAAAACTGGGAATTTGGGATCCCAAAACCTCCCCATCCGTTCAGGATCCAGCTCTCCTGGAAAAAAAACATGGAAAAACCATGGAAAATTGGGAATTTGGGAGCCCAAAACCTCCCCCATCTGCTCAGGATCCAGCTCTCCTGGGGGAAAAACAGGGATAAACTGGGATAAAACCATGGAAAACTGGAAATTTGGGATCAAAACTGGGAATGTGGGATCCAAAACCTCCCCCATCCGCTCAGGATCCAGCTCTCCTGGGGGAAAAAACAGGGAATAAACATGGAAAACTGGGATAAAAACAGGGAATGGAACCCCAAAACCTCCCCCATCCGCTCAGGATCCAGCTCTCCTGGAAAAAAACAGGGAAAAATGGGATAAAACCATGGAAAACTGGGAATTTGGGAGCCCAAAACCTCCCCCATCCGTTCTGGATCCAGCTCTCCTGGGGAAAAAACAGGGAATTTGGGATAAAAAAAAAGGAATTTGGGACCCCAAAACCTCCCCCATCCGCTCGGGATCCAGCTCTCCTGGAATAAAAACATGGAAAAACCATGGAAAACTGGGAATTTGGGATCAAAATTGGGAATTTGGGATCCCAAAACCTCCCCCATCCGCTCGGGATCCAGCTCTCCTGGGGGAAAAACAGGGAATTTGGGATAAAAAAAAAGGAATTTGGGATCCAAAGTGGGCACGGGGGATCCAAAGCTCCCTCATTCCCACATTATTCCAAATTATTCCCCCATTATTCTCACATTATTCCCAGATTTATTCCCCCATTTTCCCCCATTATTCCCAAATTATTCCCAGTTTCTTCCCCCATTAATCCCCCATTATTCCCCCATTATTCCCAGATTTATTCTCACATCATTCCCACATTATTCCCCCATTTTTCCCCCATTAATCCCATATAATTCCCCCATTATCCCCCATTTTTCCCCCATAATTCCCCCCTTATTCCCAGATTTATTCCCCCAATATTCCCCCATTTTTCCCCCATTAATCCCATATTATTCCCCATTATTCCCACATTGCTCCCCCATTATTCCCATATAATTCCCACATTATTCCCAGTTTCTTCTCCCATTTTTCTCCCATTATTCCCAGATTTATTCCCACATTTTTCCCCCATTCTTTCCCCATTATTCCCCCATTATTCCCACATTCTTCCCCATTTTTCCCCATTATTCCCCCATTTTCCCCCCATTAATCCCACATTCTTCCCCCCTCATTCCCAGATCGTTTCTCCATTAATCCCCCATTGTTCCCCCATTATTCCCAGATTTATTCCCCCATTATTCCCAGTTTCTTCTCATATTATTCCCCCATTATTCCCACATTCTTCCCCCATTCTTCCCACATTATTCCCCCATTATCCTCCCACTATTCCCCCATTTTTCCCCCATTAATCCCACATTCTTCCCCCCTCATTCCCACATTTTTCCCCCATTATTCCCAGATTTATTCCCCCATTAATCCCATATTAATCCCCATTATTCCCCCATTTTCCCCCCCTCATTCCCAGATTATTCCCCCATTTTTCCCCCCTCATTCCCAGATTATTCCCCATTATTCCCCATTCTTCCCTCATTATTCCCTCATTATTCCCTCTATTCCCAGTTTCTTCCCCCATTTTTCCCCCATCATTCCCCCATTATTCCCCCATTCTTCCCACACTATTCCCATATTCTTCCCATATTATTCCCCCATTATTCCCTCATTATCTCCCCATTATTCCCCCAATTTTCCCCCATTATTCCTCCATTAATCCCATATTAATCCCACATTCTTCCCACCATTATTCCCTCATTATCCCCCCATTATTCCCCGTTTTCCCACATTATTCCCATATTCCTCCCACATCATTCCCAGATTTATTCCCCCATTATTCCCCATTTTCCCCCCATTATTCCCCCATTAATCCCATATTATTCCCCATTATTCCCCCATTCTTTCCACATTCTTCCCTCATTATTTCCCCATTTTTCCCCCATTATTCCCATATTATTCCCCCATTTTTCCCTCATTATTCCCCCATTTATTCCCCCATTCTTCCCCCATTTTTCCCCCACTATTCCCAGTTTCTTCCCCCATTATTCCTCCATTAGTCCCCCATTTTTCCCCCCTCATTTCCAGATTATTCCCCCATTTTTCCCCCATTATTCCCATATTATTCCCCCATTTTTCCCTCATTATTCCCCCATTAATCCCCCACTATTCCCAGATTTATTCCCACATTATTCCCAGTTTTATTCCCCCATTTTTCCCCCACTATTCCCATATTCTTCCCCCATTATTCCCCCCTCATTCCCAGATTATTCCCCCATTAATCCCACATTATTCCCCCATTCTTCCCCCATTATTCCCAGATTTATTCCCACATTATTCTCAAATTATACCCCCATTATTCCCCCATTATTCCCCCATTATTCCAAATTACTCCCACAATTTTCCCCCATTATTCCCACATTCTTCCCCCATTATTCCCCCATTTTCCCAGATTTATTTCCCCATTATTCCCACAATATTCCCACATTAATCCCAATTATTCCCCCATTATTCCCACATTCTTCCCACATTATTCCCCCATTGTTCCCCCATTATTCCAAATTATTCCCACATTATTCCCCCATTATTCCCAGATTTATTCCCCCATTTTCCCCCATTATTCCCCCACTATTCCCACATTATTCCCCCATTATTCCCCCATTAATCCCACATTCTTCCCCCCTTATTCCCAGATCATTTCCCCATTAATCCCCCATTATTTCCCCATTATTCCCACATTATTCCCAGATTTATTCCCACATTGCTTCCCAATTATTCCCCCATTTTCCCCCCATTAATCCCATATTAATCCCATATTAATCCCAGATCCTTCCCCCCTTGTTCCCCCCTCATTCCCAGATCCTTCCCCCATTGTTCCCCCCTCATTCCCAGATTATTCCCCCATTAATCCCATATTAATCCCATATAATTCCCAGATTCTCCCCGTCCCCTCACCGGCGTCGATCCTGCCCAGGATGGTCCTGGCGCATTTCAGGAACGCCTCCTCCACGTTCTCCCCGCTCAGCGCGCTCGTCTCCAGGAACATCAGCTCTGCTTCCCGGGAAAACAGCAATTCCCAACCAGAATCCTGATATTCCCACTGGGAATTCCAATATTCCCCCCAGGATCCCAAAATTCCCCCCAGGATCCCGATATTCCCACTGTTATTCCCATTGTAATTCCCATTGTTACTCCCATTATTCCCATCGTTCTCCCCGCTCAGCGCGCTCGTCTCCAGGAACATCAGCTCTGCTTCCCGGCAAAAATCACAATTCCCAACGGGAATCCTGATATTCCCACTGGGAATTCCAACATTCCCCCCAGGATCCCGATATTCCCACTGTTATTCCCACTGTTATTCCCATTGTTATTCCCATTATTCCCATCGTTCTCCCCGCTCAGCGCGCTCGTCTCCAGGAACATCAGCTCTGAGTCCCGGCAAAAATCACAATTCCCAATGGGAATCCTGATATTCCCATTAGAAATCCCCATATTTCCCCCAGGATCCCGATATTCCCACTGTAATTCCCATTGTAATTCCCATTGTTACTCCCATTATTCCCATCGTTCTCCCCGCTCAGCGCGCTCGTCTCCAGGAACATCAGCTCTGCTTCCCGGGAAAACAGCAATTCCCAATGGGAATCCCGATATTCCCACTGGGAATTCCAATATTCCCCCCAGGATCCCAAAATTCCCCCCAGGAGCCCGATATTCCCCCCTGGCATCCTGATATTCCTCCCAGGATCCCAATATTCCCTCTAGGAATCCCGATATTCCCCTTGGGATCCCCTGGGAATCCCCCCAGGATCCTGATATTCCCGCTGGGAATCCTGATATTTCCCCTGGGAATCACAATATTCTCCCCAGGATCCTGATATTCCCCTTGGGAATCCTGATATTCCTCCCAGGATCCCAACATTCCTCTTAGGAATTCCAATATTCCCCCAGGGAATTCCAATATTCCCTCTGGAAATTCCAATATTCCCCCCAGGATCCCGATATTCCCTCTGGGAATCCCCTTGGGCATCCCGATATTCCCCTTGGGAACCCCTGGGAGTCCCCCCAGGATCCCGATAGTCCCTCTAGGAATTCCAATATTCCCTCCAGAATCCTGATATTCCTCCTTGGGAATCCCCCCAGGATCCTGATATTCCCGTTAGAAATCCCAACATTCCCCTTGGGAATCCCAAAACCCCCCCCAGGATCCCAATAATCCCCCTTGGAAATCCTGATATTCCTCCCAGGATCCTGATATTCCCACTGGGAATCACGATATTCCCCCAGGACCCTGATATTCCCTCTAGAATCCTGATATTCCCCCTGGAATCCCCTGGGAATCCCAATATTCCCACTAGAAATCCCAATATTCCCTCCAGGATCCTGATATTCCTGCTGGGAATCCTGATATTCCCCTTGGGAATCCCAATATTCCCCCCAGGATCTCGATATTCCCACTGGGAATCCTGATATTCCCCCTGGAAATTCCAATATTCCCCCCAGGCTCCTGATATTTCCCCCAGGATCCCAATATTCCCTCTAGAATCCCAATATTCCCCCTTGGGAATTCCAATATTCCCCCTGGAAATTCCCCCAGGATCCAATATTACCCCCCAGGATCCCAATAATCCCCCTTGGGAATCCTGATATTCCTCCTGGGAATCCCAATATTCCCCCCAGGATCCCAAAATTCCCACTGGGAATCCCCTGGAAATCCCCCCAGGATCCCAATAATCCCCCCAGGATCCAATATTACCCCCAAGGATCCCAATATTCCCCCTGGGAATTCCAATATTCCCTCTAGGAATTCCAACATTCCCCCCTGGGAATCCCAAAATCCCTCCCAGGATCCTGATATTCCCACTGGGATCTCGATATTCCCCCCAGGATCCCAATATTCCTCTTGGGAATTCCAATATTCCCCCAGGGAATTCCAATATTCCCCCCAGGATCCCGATATTCCCCATGGGAATTCCAATATTCCCCCCAGGATCCCGATATTCCCCCCAGAATCCTGATATTCCCCCTGGGAATCACGATATTCCCCCCAGGATCCTGATAATCCCCCTGGGGTCCCGATATTCCCAATTATCCCCCACTATTTCCCATTCTCCCCCATTATTCCCACTGTTATTCCCAGTGAAATTCCCATTGTTATTCCCATTATTCCCATTATTATTCCCATTGTAATTCCCATTGTTATTCCCATTATTCCCATTATTATTCCCATTGTTATTCCCATTGTTATTCCCATTATTCCCATCGTTCTCCCCGCTCAGCGCGCTCGTCTCCAGGAACATCAGCTCTGCTTCCCGGGAAAAACCACAATTCCCAACGGGAATCCCGATATTCCCATTAGAAATCCCCATATTTCCCCCAGGATCCCAAAATTCCCCCCAGGATCCCGATATTCCCACTCTTATTCCCATTGTAATTCCCATTGTTATTCCCATTATTCCCATTATTATTCCCATTGTTATTCCCATTGTTATTCCCATTATTCCCATTATTATTCCCATTATTCCCATTGTTATTCCCATTGTCATTCCCATTGTTATTCCCATTGTTATTCCCATTATTCCCATCGTTCTCCCCGCTCAGCGCGCTCGTCTCCAGGAACATCAGCTCTGAGTCCCGGGAAATATCACAATTCCCAACGGGAATCCTGATATTCCCTCTAGAATCATGATATTCTCCCCAGGATCCCGATATTCCCCCTTGGGATCCCGATATTCCCACTGGGAATCCCTCCAGAATCCTGATATTTCCCCCAGGATCCCAAAATTCCCCCTGGAAATCCCCCCAGGGATCCCGATATTCCCTCTGGAAATTCCCAATATTCCCCCTGATATTCCCTCTAGGATCCCAAAATCCCCCCCCAGGATCCCGATATTCCCCCTGGAATCCCCCCAGGATCCTGATATTCCCATTAGAAATCCCAATATTCCCTCCAGAATCCCGATATTCCCACTGGGAATCCTGATATTTTTCCTGGGAATCCCAATATTCCCTCTGGGAATCCCAAAATTCCCCCCAGGATCCCGATATTCCCCCTGGGGTCCCGATATTCCCAATTATCCCCCATTATTTTCCATTCTCCCCCATTATTCCCATTGTTATTCCCATTGTTATTCCCACTATTCCCACTGTTATTCCCATTATTATTCCCATTGTTATTCCCATTATTCCAACTGTTATTCCCATTGTTACTCCCATTGTTATTCCTATTTTTCCCATTGTTATTCCCATTGTCATTCCTGTTATCCCCATTTTCATTCCCATTATCATTCCCATTATTCCCATTATCATTCCCACTGTTATTCCCATTATTCCCATTCATATTCCCATTGTCATTCCCATTATCCCCATTGTTATTCCCAGTGTCATTCCCATTATCCCCATTGTTATTCCCATTGTTATTCCAGTTGCTATTCCCATTATTCCCACTGTTATTCCCATTGTTATTCCCACTGTTATTCCCACTGTCATTCCCATTATCATTCCCATTGTTATTCCCATTATTCCCACTGTCATTCCCACCATTCCCATTGTCATTCCCATTGTTATTCCCATTATTCCCTCTTATTCCCATTATTATACCCATTATTCCCACTGTTATTCCCAGCATTCCCACTGTTATTCCCATTATTATTCCCATTATTCCCATTGTTATTCCCATTATTATTCTCATCATTCCTAGTGTAATTCCATCATTCCTGCTGTTATTCCCACTGTTATTCCCAATATTCCCATTGTCAGTCCCATTATTATTCCCACTGTTATCCCCCATTATTCCCGCTGTTATCCCCATTATCATTCCCATTATCATTCCCATTGTCATTCTCATCATTCCCATCATCATTCCCACCATTCCCATTATCATTCCCATAATTCCCAGTGTAATTCCCACATTCCCAGTGTAATTCCCACTGTTTTCCTGAGCAAACCGTGACGCCTCCAGGAATGTGACCTCCCTGTTTGGCTCCAGGTCCCGTTGGTTGTTATCCCATCATCCCCACTGCCATTCCCATTATCCCCATCATCATTTCCATCATCCCCATTATCCCAGGTGTTATTCCAGGTGTACATTCCCAGTGTTATTCCCACCGTTTTCCTGGGCGAATCTGGACGCCTCCAGGAATGTGACCTCCCTGTCAGGCTCCAGGTCCCGTTTGTTGCTATCCCATCATCCCCATTCCCATTCCCATCATCCCCATCATCATTCCCATCATCATTCCCATCATCCCCATTCTCATCCCCATTATCCCAGGTGTAATTCCCACATTCCCAGTGTCATTCCCACCGTTTTCCTGGTTGAACCGTGATGCCTCCAGGAACGTGACCTCCCTGTCTGGCTCCAGGTCCCGTTGGTTGTTATCCCATCATCCCCACTGACATTCCCATCATCATTCCCATCATCCCCATTGTCATTCCCATTCTTATTCCCACTGTTATTCCCATTATCCCCACTGTCATTCCCACTGTCATTCCCATTATTCCCACTGTTATTCCCATCATTCCTACTGTTACTCCCATTCTTATTCCCAGTTATTCCCATTGTTATTCCCATTGTTATTCCCATTCTTATTCCCAGTTATTCCCAATATTCCCACTGTTATTCCCATTGTTATTCCATTATCATTCCCATTATTCCCATTGTTATTCCCACTGTTATTCCCACTGTTATTCCCATTATTCCCATTGTTATTCCCATTATTATTCCCACTGTTATTCCCATTATTCCTACTGCTATTCCCATTGTTATTCCTATTGTTACTCCCATCATTCCTACTGTTACTCCCATTGTTATTCCCATTCTTATTCCCATTATTCCCATTGTTATTCCCATTCTTACTCCCACTGTTATTCCCATTCTTACTCCCATTGTTATTCCCACTGTTACTCCCATTGTAATTCCCATTGTTATTCCCATTATTCCCCGTTATTCCCACTGTTATTCCCAGTGTTCCCTTTGTTATTCCCATTGTTATTCCCACTGTCATTCCCATATTCCCACCTTTTTCCTGGGCCAATCTGGAGCCCTCCAAGGCACGACCCCTCGCTCCCCATCCCCCAATCCCATTCCCTGGTATCCCATTATTCCCAATTATCCCATTCTCCCCCATTATTCCAATTGTTATTGCCATTGGTATTCCCATTGGTATTCCCATTCTTATTCCCATTTTTATTCCCATTATTCCCACTGTTATCCCCACTGTCATTCCCAGTGTAATTCCCATCATTCCCATTATCATTCCCATAATTCCAGGTGTTATTCCCAGTGTAATTCCCACCGTTTTCCTGGTTGAACCGTGACGCCTCCAGGAATGTGACCTCCCTGTCAGGCTCCAGGTCCCGTTTGTTGGTATCCCATCATCCCCATTCCCATCCCCATTATCATTCCCATTATCATCCCCATTCCCATTCCCATCATCCCCATTATCATTCCCATTATCATTCCCATTATCCCCATTATCATTCCCATCATCCCCATCATCATTCCCACCATTCCCATTATCATTCCCATCATTCCCAGTGTAATTCCCACATTCCCAGTGTTATTCCCACCATTTTCCTGAGCAAACCGTGACGCCTCCAGGAATGTGACCTCCCTGTCTGGCTCCAGGTCCCGTTTGTTGCTATCCCATCATCCCCACTCTCATTCCCATCATCATTCCCATTATCCCCATTCCCATTCCCATCATTCCCAGTGTAATTCCCATCATTCCCATCATTCCAGGTGTCATTCCCAATGTAATTCCCACCGTTTTCCTGAGCAAACCGTGACACCTCCAGGAATGTGACCTCCCTGTCGGGCTCCAGGTCCCGTTTGTTGCTATCCCATCATCCCCACTGCCATTCCCATCATCATTCCCATCATCCCCATCATCATTCCCATCATCCCCATTATCCCAGGTGTAATTCCCATCATTCCCAGTGTTATTCCCACCGTTTTCCTGGTTGAACCGTGATGCCTCCAGGAATGTGACCTCCCTGTCTGGCTCCAGGTCCTGTTTGTTGTTACCCCATCATCCCCATTATCATCCCCACTCCCATTCCCATCATTCCCATCATCATTCCCATTATTCCCACTGTCATTCCCATTGTCATTCCTGTTGTTATTCCCATTATTCCTATTGTTATTCCCACTTTTATTCCTTCTGTTGTTCCTATTGTTATTCCCATTATTCCCACTGTTACTGCCCTTGTTATTCCTATTGTTATTCCCATTATTTCCATTGTCATTCCCATTATTATTCCCATTATTCCCATTGTTATTCCCATTATTCCCACTGTTATTCCCATTGTCGTTCCCATTTTATTCCCACTGTTATTCCCATTCTTACTCCCATTGTTATTCCCACCATTCCCACTGTTATTCCCACTGTTACTCCCATTGTAATTCCCACTGTTATTCCCATTATTCCCCGTTATTCCCATTGTTATTCCCATTATTCCCATTATCATTCCCATTATTCCCACTGTCATTCCCACTCTTATTCCCATTGATATTCCCATTCTTACTCCCATCATCCCCATTATCATCCCCATTATCATTCCCATTATCATTCCCATCATTATTCCAGGTGTCACTCCCAGTGTCATTCCCACCATTTTCCTGGGCAAACCGTGATGCCTCCAGGAATGTGACCTCCCTGTCGGGCTCCAGGTCCCGTTTGTTGTTATCCCATCATCCCCACTCTCATTCCCATCATCCCCATTATCATCCCCATTATCCCAGGTGTTATTCCCAGTGTCATTCCCATAATTCCCAGTGCAATTCCCACATTCCCAGTGCCATTCCCACCGTTTTCCTGGTTGAACTGTGATGCCTCCAGGAACGTGACCTCCCTGTCTGGCTCCAGGTCCCGTTTGTTGCTATCCCATCATCCCCACTGACATCCCCATCATCCCCATTATCCCAGGTGTCATTCCCATCATTCCCATTATCATTCCCATTATTCCCGGTGTTATTCCCAGTGTAATTCCCACCGTTTTCCTGGGCGAATCTGGACGCCTCCAGGAATGTGACCTCCCTGTCAGGCTCCAGGTCCCGTTTGTTCCCGCACAGGACGATGACGATGTTGGGGCTGGCCAAGGTGCGAGCGTCCGACAGCCAGTGGGACAGCGAGTTGTACGTCTCACGGCTGGAATACCGGGAATAACGGGAATATTGGGATGTGGGAGAGGAGGGAACAACCCCAGTGAGCCAGGGAGTTGGATGGATCCCAGCTGGAATCCTGGGAATATTGGGAATTCCAGGATATGGGACACAGGGGAATGGCCCCAGTGGGACAGGGAGATGGACAGATCCCAGCTGGAATAGCGGGAATAACGGGAATTCCGGGATATGGGAAGGGGAGAACAACCCCAGTGAGTCAGGGAGTTGTATGATTCACGGTTGGAATATTGGGAATAATGGGAATATTGGGAATATTGGGATATGGGAGAAGGAAGAATGGTCCCAGTGAGTCAGGGAGTTGAATGGTTCATGGCTGGAATTACGGGAATAACGGGAATATTGGGATATGGGAGAGGAGAGAATGGCCCCAGTGGGACAGGGAGTTGGACGTATCCCGGCTGGAATAACGGGAATATCGGGAATTCCAGGATATGGGAGAGGAGAGAGGGCCCCAGTGAGTCAGGGAATTGGACGGTTCACGGTTGGAATAACGGGAATATCGGGATATGGGATATGGGAGAGGAGAGAATGGTCCCAGTGAGTCAGGGAGTTGGATGGATCCCGGTTGGAATTGTAGGAATTCTGGGAATATTGGGATATGGGACATGGGAGAGGAGGGAACAACCCCAGTGGGACAGGGAATGGATGGATCCCAGCTGGAATTGCGGGAATAACGGGAATTCCGGGATATGGGAGAGGAGAGAATGGTCCCAGTGGGACAGGGAGTTGGATGGATCCTGGTTGGAATAGTGGGAATAACGGGATATGGGAGAGGAGAGAATGGTCCCAGTGGGACAGGGAATTGGATGGCTCCCAGCTGGAATAGTGCGAATATTGGGAATATTGGGATATGGGACACAGGGGAATGGCCCCAGTGGGACAGGGAGTTGGACGGATCCCGGCTGGAATAACAGGAATATCGGGATATGGGAGAGGAGAGAGGGTCCCAGTGAGTCAGGGAGTTGGATGGTTCATGGCTGGAATTCTGGGAATATTGGGAATTCCAGGAATATTGGGATATGGGAGAGGGGAGAGTGGTCCCAGTGAGACAGGGAATTGGATCCTGGGATGGATCCCGGTTGGAATAACGGGAATAACGGGAATATCGGGATATGGGAGAGGGGAGAATGGTCCCAGTGAGTCAGGGAGTTATTTTCCCAGCTGGAATAGTGGGAGTAACGGGAATATTGGGATATGGGACACAGGGGAACAGTCCCAGTGGGACAGGGAATGGATGGATCCTGGCTGGAATAGCGGGAACGGGAATATCGGGATATGGGAGAGGAGAGAGGAGGGAACAGCCCCAGTGGGACAGGGAATGGATGGATCCCAGCTGGAATAGCGGGAATATGGGAATATTGGGATATGGGAGAGGAGGGAGGGTACCAGTGGGACAGGGAGTTGGATGGATCTTGGTTGGAATAGTGGGAATATCGGGATATGGGAGAGGGAGAATGGTCCCAGTGAGTCAGGGATGATGATCCGGCTGGAATAATGGGAATAATGGGAATATCGGGATGCAGGGTGAGGAGAGTGAGGATCACAGTGGGATAATGGGATAATGGGATAACAGGGTTGGGATACATGGGAATATCGGGATATGGACAGGGATAATGGGATAACAGTGGGGTATGGGGTTGAGATGCAGGGTTGGAATCATGAGATAATGGGAATAATGGGATAATGGGATGAAGGGGTTGGGATAACAGGGTTGGGATCATGGGATCATGGGATTATGGGATAACAGGGTTGGGATAACAGGGTTGGGATAATGGGGTTGGGATCATGGGATAACAGGATAATGGGATCATGGGATAATGGGATCATGGGATAACAGGGTTGGGATAACGGGGTTGGGATAACAGGATTGGGATAACGGGATCAGGGAATCATGGGATAACACGGCTGGGAGGGTTGGGATAACGGGGTTGGGATAACAGGGTTGGAATCATGGGATAACAAGATAATGGGATAATGGGAAAATGGGATAATGGGATAATGGGATAACAGGGTTGGGATAACAGGGTTGGGATCATGGGATCATGGGATAACAGGGTTGGGATAACAGGGTTGGGATCAATGGGATAATGGGATCATGGGGTTGGGATAACGGGGTTGGGATAATGGGATCCTGGGATCATGGGATAACAGGATAATGGGATCATGGGATAATGGGATCATGGGATAACAGGGTTGGGATAACGAGGTTGGGATCATGGGATCATGGGATCATGGGATAATGGGATAACAGGGTTGGGATAACAGGATCATGGGATAAAGGGTTGGGATAACGGGGTTGGAACCATGGGATCATGGGATTATGGGGTAATGGGATCATGGGATAACAGGGTTGGGATAACAGGGTTGGAATCATGGGATAATGGGATCATGGGATAATGGGATAACGGGATAACAGGATAACGGGTTGGGATAACAGGGTTGGGATAACAGGGTTGGAATAATGGGATCATGGGAAAATGGGATAACAGGGTTGGGATAACAGGATAATGGGATAATGGGATCATGGGAAAATGGGATAACGGGGTTGGGATAACGGGATTGGAATCATGGGATAACAGGATAATGGGATAATGGGATGAAGGGGTTGGGATAACAGGATAACGGGATCATGGGATAATGGGATAATGGGGTCATGGGATAATGGGATAACGGGATCATTGGAAAATGGGATAATAGGGTTGGGATAACAGGGTTGGGATAATGGGATAATAGGGTTGGGATAACAGGGCTGGAATCATGGGAAAATGGGATCATGGGATAACGGGGTTGGGATAACGGGATCATGGGATAATGGGATTAAGGGGTTGGAATCATGGGATAATGGGATGAAGGGGTTGGGATAACAGGCCAATGGGATCATGGGATAATGGGATAACGGGATAATGGGATAATGGGATAACAGGGTTGGGATCATGGGATAATAGGATCATGGGAAAATGGGATAACGGGATAACAGGGTTGGGATAATGGGATCATGGGAAAATGGGACAATGGGGTTGGGATAATGGGGTTGGGATAACAGGATCATGGGATTATGGGATCATGGGATAATGGGATAACAGGGTTGGGATCATGGGATAATGGGATAATGGGATAATGGGAAAATGGGATAACAGGGTTGGGAACATGGGATAATTGGATAATGGGGTTGGGATAACAGGGTTGGGATAACGGGATCATGGGATCATGGGATAATGGGATCATGGGGTTGGGATAACGGGGTTGGGATAACAGGGTTGGGATAACGGGATCATGGGAATCATGGAATAATGGGATAACGGGATAACAGGGTTGGGATCACGGGGTTGGGATAATGGGATAATGGGATCATGGGATAACAGGGTTGGGATAACGGGGTTGGAATCATGGGATCACGGGATAATGGGATCATGGGATAACAAGGTTGGGATCATGGGATAATGGGATAATGGGAAAATGGGATAACAGATAACGGCGTTGGGATAACAGGGTTGGGATAATGGGATCATGGGATCACAGGATAATGGGATCATGGGATCACGGGAAAATGGGATAACAGGGTTGGGATCATGGGATCATGGGATCATGGGATAATGGGATAACAGGGTTGGGATCATGGGATGGAAAAATTCCCCCCCCAAAGTGACGGAAAAGGCCCCAAATTGCCCCAGAGTGGACCTGGTGATGTCATAGACGAGCAGAGCCCCCGCGGCCCCCCGGTAATAACTGCGGGTAACGGACCTGGAATGGGAAAAACCGGGATAAACAACGGGAAAAACGGGATAAACAGCGGGAAAAACGGGATAAACAGTGGGAATAACTGCGCGTGACGGACCTGGAATGGGAAAAACAGCGGGAAAAACAGCGGGAAAACTGGGATAGACAGTGGGAAAACAGGGATAAACAGCGGGAATAACTGCGGGTGACGGACCTGGAACGGGAAAAACTGGGATGAACAGCGGGAAAATGGGATAGACAGCGGGAATGGGGGGATAAACAGTGGGAAAACCGGGATAAACATTGGGAAAAACGGGATAAACAGCGTGAAAAACGGGATAGACAGCGGGAAAAATGGGATAGACAGTGGGGAAACTGCGATAAACAGCGGGAATAACTGCGGGTGACGGACCTGAAATGGGAAAAACTGGGATAAACACCGGGAAAAACCGGGATAAACAGCGGGAAAAACGGGATAGGCAGCGGGAAAACTGGGATAAACAGCGGGAATAACTGGGATAAACACCAGGAATAATGGGATAAACAGCAGGAAAATTGGGATAAACAGCAGGAATAACGGGATAGACAGCGGGAAAACGGGATAAACAGCGGGAATAACTGCGCGTGACGGACCTGCAACGGGAAAAACAACGGGAAAAACGGGATAAACAGTGGGAAAAATGGGATAAACAGCGGGAAAAACGGGATAAACACTGGGAATAAACAGTGGGAATAAACACTGGCAATAAACCCTGGGAAAAGAGGGAATAAACACTGGGAAAACTGGGAATAAACACTGGGAATAAACACTGGGAAAACTGGGATAAACAGCAGGAAAAACGGGATAAACAGTGGGAATAAACACTGGGAATAAAAAGGGAATAAACACTGGGAAAACAGGGAATAAACACTGGGAAAAAACAGTGGGAAAACCAGGGATAAACAGTGGGAAAACCAGGAATAAACAGCGGGAAAAACGGGATAAACAGCGGGAAAATGGGATAAACACTGGGAATAAACACTGGGAAAAGAGGGAATAAACACTGGGAATAAACACTGGGAAAACTGGGAATAAAGACTGGGAAAACTGGGAATATACACTGGGAATAAACACTGGGAAAAATGGGAATAAAGACTGGGAAAACTGGGAATATACACTGGGAATAAACACTGGGAAAAATGGGAATAAACACTGGGAAAAATGGGATAAACAGCGGGAATGGGGGGATAAACAGTGGGAAAACTGGGATAAACAGCTGGAATAACTGCGGGTGACGGACCTGGAACGGGAAAAACGGGAATAAACAGCAGGAAAAACGCGATAGACAGTGGGAATAAACAGTGGGAATAAACACTGGGAAAACAGAGAATAAACCCTGGGAAAACGGGGAATAAACACTGGGAATAAACACTGGGAAAACTGGGAATAAACCCTAGGAAAACTGGGAATAAACACTGGGAAAAATGGGATAAACAGCGGGAAAACTGGGATAAACAGCGGGAATAAACATTGGGAAAAGAGGGAATAAACACTGGGAATAAAGACTGGGAATAAACCCTGGGAAAATTGGAAGCTGAGGCTGAGGATGATGAAAATGAGAATGAGGCTGAAGATGAGGAGGAAAATGAGGCTGAGGAGGGAAATGAGGATGAGGATGATGATGAGGATGAAGAGGAAGATGGGGATGAAGAGGAAGATGGGGATGAAGATGAGGAAGATGAGGCTGAGGCTGAAGATGAGGCTGAGGATGATGAAGATGAGGCTTAGGATGAAGATGAGGAGGAAGATGAAGATGAGAATGAGGAGGAAAATGAGGAGGAAGATGAGGATGAAGATGAAGCTGAGGCTGAGGATGAAGCTGAGGATGAAAAGGAAGATGAGGATGAAGATGAGAATGAAGATGAGGATGAAGATGAGGATGATGATGATGAAGATGAGGATGAAGATGAGGAGGAAGATGAGGATGAAGATGAAGCTGAGGCTGGGATGATGAAGATGAGGATGAAGATGAGGCTGAGGATGATGATGAGGATGAAAAGGAAGCTGAGGATGAAGATGAGGAGGAAGCTGAGGCTGAGGATGAGGTTGAGGATGATGATGAGGATGAAGCTGAGGAGGAAGATGAGGAGGAAGATGAAGATGAGGATGAGGCTGAGCAGAAAGATGAAGCTGAGGCTGAGGATGAAGACGAGGCTGAGGCTGATGATGATGATGAAGATGAGGAGGAGGCTGAGCAGGAAGATGAAGATGAGGCTGAGGATGATGATGATGAAGAGGCTGAGGAGGCTGAGGATGAAGATGAGGATGAAGATGAGGATGAAGCTGAGGAGGAAGATGAGGATGAAGATGAGTATGAAGCTGAGGCTGAAGCTGATGATGATGAAGCTGAATGTGCTGCCGAGGTCTGACCTGAAGCGCTCCTGTCCGGCCGTGTCCCAGATCTGCAGCTTCACCGTCCTCCCGCCCACGGAGACCACCCTGGAGCCGAACTCCACCCCGATGGTGTGGTTGGAGTCCTGCTTGACTGGGGACAGCCAAAACTGACCCAAAAACGGCCAAAATCACCCCAAAAACAACCCTAAAACACCCCAGAACTGACCCAAAACTGGCACAAATCACCCCAAAAAACAACCCAAAAACACCCCAGAAACTGACCCAAAACCGGCAAAAATCACCCCAAAAACAACCCTAAAAACTGACCCAAAATCAGCCAAAATCACCCCAGAAACTGACCCAAAACCACCCCAAAAACTGACCCAAAACTGGCAAAATTACCCCAAAAACACCCCAGAAAACACCCCAGAAACTGACCCCAAACTGGAACAAATCACCCCAAAAACACCCCAGAAACACCCCAGGAACTGACCCAAAACCACCCCAGAAACTGACCCAAAATCAGCCAAAATCACCCCAAAAACACCCCAGAAACTGACCCAAAAAACACCCCAAAAACTGACCCAAAACCAGCACAAATCACCCCAAAAAACACCCCATAAACTGACCCAAAACCACCCCAAATCACCCCAAAAAACACCCCAGAAACCACCCCAGAAACTGACCCCAAACCGGCCCAAATCACCCCAAAAACACCCCAGAAACTGACCCAAAACCGGCAAAAATCACCCCAAAAACAACCCTAAAAACTGACCCAAAACCAGCCCAGAAACTGACCCAAAACCGGCCAAAATCACCCCAAAAACAGCCCTAAAAACTGACCCAAACCACCCCAAAAACTGACCCAAAACCGGCCCAAATCACCCCAAAAACAACCCTAAAAACTGACCCAAAACTGGCACAAATCACCCCAAAAACACCCAAAAAAACACCCCAGAAACTGACCCCAAACCGGCACAAATCACCCCAAAACCAAACCAGAAACCACCCCAAAACTGGAACTAATCACCCCAAAAAACACCCCAAAAACTGACACCAAACCGGCACTAATCACCCCAAAAAACACCCCAAAAACTGACCCAAAACCGGCCCAAATCACCCCAAAAACAACCCTAAAACTGACCCAAAACTGGCACTAATCACCCCAAAAACAACCCTAAAAACTGACCCAAACCACCCCAAAAACTGACCCAAAACTGGCACAAATCACCCCAAAAAACACCCGAAAAAACACCCCAGAAACTGACCCAAAACTGGCACAAATCACCCCAAAAAACACCCCAAAACCTGGCATAAAATCAGCCAAAATCACCCCAAAAAACACCCAAAAACTGACCCAAAATTGGCCCAAATTACCCCAAAAACAACCCTAAAAACACCCCAAAAACTGACCCAAAACTGGCAAAAATCACCCCAAAAAACATCCCCAAAAACTGACCCAAAACCACCCCAAAAAATTGACCCCAAACCAGCCAAAATCACCCCAAAAAACACCCCAGAAACTGACCCAAAACTGGCACAAATCACCCCAAAAACACACCAGAAACCACCCAAAAAACTGACCCAAAACTGGCCCAAATCACCCCCAAAAACACCCCAAAAACTGACCCAAAAAGCACCCCAGAAACTGACCCCAAACTGGCCCAAATCACCCCAAAAAACACCCCAAAAACTGACCCAAAACCGGCACAAATCACCCCAAAAAATACCTCAAAAACGGACCCAAAACCACCCCAAAAACTGACCCAAAACTGGAACAAATCACCCCAAAAAACAACCCAAAAACTGACCCAAAACCAGCCCAGAAACTGACCCAAAACTGGCAAAAATCACCCCAAAAACAACCCTAAAAACTGACCCAAACCACCCCAAAAACTGACCCAAAACCAGCCCAGAAACTGACCCAAAACCGGAACAAATCACCCCAAAAATCACCCCAAAAACTGACCCAAAACTGGCACAAATCACCCCAAAAACCATCCCAAAAACTGACCAAAAACCACCCCAAAAAATTGACCCCAAACCGGCCCAAATCACCCCAAAAAACACCCCAAAATCAGCCCAAATCACCCCAAAAACTGACCCAAAATTGCCCCAAATCACCCCAAAAAACAACCTAAAAACTGACCCCAAACCAACCAACAAAAAGCCCCTAAAACCAACCCAAAACCCCCCCAAAAAAGCCCCCAAAAAGGCCCAAAATCCCAAAATTGCCCCCAAATCCCCCAAAATTGGCCCCAATTCCCCCAAAAAACAGCAAAAAAAGACCCAAACCCAACAAAGAAAACCCCAAAAACGACCCCAAACCCCCCCCAAATCCCCCCAAATTCCCCCAAAACCCAACAGAAAAACCCCTCCAAATGACCAAAAAAACCCTAAAAACGTCCCAAAATCCCCAAAATTGACCAAAATCCCCAAATCCCCCCAAAATTGAGTAAAAAATCCCTCAAAATCACCAAAACCAACAAAGAAAACCCAAAAATGCCCCAAAATCCCCCCAAATTCCCCCAAAACCCAACCAAAAAAACCCTCCAAATGACCCAAAAACCCTAAAAATGTCCCAAAATCCCCAAAATTGCCCAAAATCCCCAAAATTGCCCCAAAAAATTCCCCCCAAAACCCAACAAAAAAAAGCAAAAACTAATGAAGAAAACCCCAAAAATGCCCCAAAATCCCCCAAAATTCCCCCAAAACCCAACACAAAAACCCCTTCAAATGTCCCAAAAAACCCTAAAAACGTCCCAAAATCCCCAAATTGCCCAAAATCCCCCGAAATTGCCCCAAATTCCTACACTTGCTCTCGATGAAGTGATGCAGCAAACACGACTTGCCCGTCCCGGCGCTGCCGATCACCAGGAACTTGAAGAGGAAATCTGGGGAAAAAAAACCCAAAATGGGTAAATTCTGCCCCAAAAATGAGGTCAGGGGTTTGAAATCCCCAAAAAAACCCGAAATGAACCAAAATGAGCCCAAAAATACGAGGGGGAAGGGTTGGAAATGAGCAAAAATGACCCAAAATGAGGCAAAATCCCAACGAAAAATGGGCAAAATGGAGCAAAATGACCCCAAAATGGCTCAAAATGACCCCAAAATGGAGCAAAATCCCCCAAATGAACCAAAATGACCCCAAAATGACTCAAAATGACCCCAAAATGACTCAAATTCCACCCAAAATGGAGAAAACTCACCCCAAAATGACTCAAATTCCCCCCCAAAATGGAGCAAATTCCCCCAAAATGGAGCAAATTCCCCCAAAATGGAGCAAATTTCACCCAAAATGGTTCAAAATGACCCCAAAATGGTTCAAAATGACCCCAAAATGGAGCAAAATGACCCCAAAATGGAGCAAAATGATCCCAAAATGACTCAAAATTACCCCAAAATGGAGCAAAATGACCCCAAAATGACTCAAAATGACCCCAAAATGGAGAAAATTCCACCCAAAATGGAGAAAATTCCCCCAAAATGGAGAAAATTTGAACCAAAATGCAGCAAATTCCCCCCAAAATGGAGCAAAATGACCCCAAAATGACTCAAATTCCCCCCAAAATGGAAAAAATTAACCCCAAAATGGAGAAAATTTTACCCAACATGGAGAAAATTCACCCAAAATGTCTCAAATTCCACCCAAAATGGAGCAAATTCCCCCAAAATGGAGCAAAATGACCCAAAATGGAACAAAATTACCCAAAATGGAGCAAATTCCCCCCAAAATGGAGCAAAATGCCCCAAAATGACTCAAAATGACCCCAAAATGACTCAAAATGACCCCAAAATGGAGAAAATTCCCCCAAAATGGCCCCAAAATGGCTCAAATTTCACCCAAAATGGAGCAAATTCCCCCAAAATGACTCAAATTCCACCCAAAATGGAGCAAATTCCCCAAAATGGCTAAAAATGACCCCAAAATGGAGCAAATTTCCCCCAAAATGGAGAAAATTCCACCCAAAATGGAGAAAATTCCACCCAAAATGGAGCAAATTTCACCCAAAATGGAGAAAATTCCACCCAAAATGGAGCAAATTTCACCCGAAATGGAGCAAATTCCCCCAAAATGGAGAAAATTTCACCCAAAATGGAACAAATTCCCCCCAAAATGAAGCAAATTCCCCCAAAATGGAGCAAAATGACCCAAAATGGAGCAAATTCCACCCAAAATGGAGAAAATTTGACCCAAAATAGAGCAAATTCCACCCAAAATGGAGAAAATTTCACCCAAAATGACTCAAAACGACCCCAAAATGGAGCAAAATGACCCCAAAATGACCCCAAAATCCTCAAAAAGCTCCCAAATTGCCCCAAAATGAGCCCAGAAAATAACGAAGAAAGGGCCAAAATGGCTCAAAATCCTCAAAGAACCCCAAATTTCCCCCCAAAAAAACACCCAAAAATGACAGGAAAGGTCAAAAATGACCCCCAAAAATCCCAATTCAAAATGGGTAAAAAAAGGTCCCAAAATGGAGCAAATTCCCCCAAAATGGAGCAAATTCCCCCCAAAATGACTCAAATTCCACCCAAAATGGAGTAAAATGACCCCAAAATGGAGCAAATTCCCCCCAAAATGGAGCAAAATTCACCCAAAACGGAGAAAATTTCACCCAAAATGGAGCAAATTCACCCAAAATGGAGAAAATTCACCCCAAAATGGAGAAAATTTCACCCAAAATGGAGCAAATTCCACCCAAAATGGAGAAAATTCCACCCAAAATGAACCAAAATGACCCCAAAATGGCTCAAATTCCCCCCAAAATGGAGCAAATTCCCCCCAAAATGAAGCAAATTTACCCCAAAATGGAGAAAATTCCCCCAAAATGGCTCAAAATGACCCCAAAATGGAACAAAATGACCCTAAAATGGAGCAAAATGACCCCAAAATGGCTCAAAATAACCCCAAAATGGAGTAAATTCCCCCCAAAATGAAGCAAATTCCCCCCAAAATGGAGAAAATTCCCCCCAAAATGGAGAAAATTCCCCCCAAAATGGAGAAAATTCCCCCAAAATCACTCAAATTCCCCCAAAATGGCTAAAAATGACCCCGAAATGGAGCAAATTCCACCCAAAATGGAGAAAATTCTCCCAAAATGGAGCAAATTCCCCCCAAAATGGAGAAAATTTCACCCAAAATGGCTCAAAATGACCCCAAAATGGAGCAAATTCACCCAAAATGGAGAAAATTCCACCCAAAATGGAGAAAATTTCACCCAAAATGGAGAAAATTCCACCCAAAATGGAGAAAATTCACCCAAAATGGAGAAAATTCCCCCAAAAATGACTCAAAATGACCCCAAAATGGAGCAAAATGACCCCAAAATGACTCAAATTCCAACCAAAATGGAGAAAAATTCACCCAAAATGGAGCAAATTCCCCCAAAATGGAGAAAATTCACCCCAAAATGGAGAAAATTTCATCCAAAATGGAGAAAATTCCCCCCAAATGGACAAAATTTCACCCAAAATGGAGCAAATTTCACCCAAAATGGCCCCAAACGACCCCAAAATGGAGCAAAATGACCCCAAAATGACTCAAATTCCACCCAAAATGGAGCAAATTCCCCCCAAAATGGCCCAAAATGACCCCAAAATGGAGCAAAATGACCCCAAAATGGCCCAAAATGACCCCAAAATCATCAAAAAGCTCCCAAATTGCCCCAAAATGAGCCCAGAAAGGTCCAAAATGGCTCAAAATCCTCAAAAAACCCCAAATTGTCCCCCAAAAACCCCCCAAAATGACAAGGAAAGGTCAAAATTTCCCCCAAAATTCACAAAATTCCCTAAAGGGACCCCAAAATCCCCTACAAAGACCCCAAAATTCTCTATAAGGACCCCAAAATTCCCCATGGGGACCCCAAAATTCCCTACAAGGACCCCAAAATCCCCTAAAAGGACCCCAAAATCCCCTACAGGGACCCCAAAATCCTCTAAAAGGACCCCAAAATTTCCCACAGGGACCCCAAAATTTCCTACAGGGACCCCAAAAATCTTTACAAGGACCCCAAAATTCCCTTTAGGGACCCAAAAATTTCCTAAAGGGACCCCAAAATCCCCATGGGGACCCCAAAAATCCCTCCAGGAACCCCAAAATTCCCTCCAGGGACCCCAAAATCCTCTCTACAGATCCCAAAATCCCTACAGGGACCCCAAAATCCCCTACAGGGACCCCAAAAATCTCTTTAGGGACCCCAAAATCCCCTACAGGGACCCCAAAATTCTCTACAGGGACCCCAAAAATCCTTATAGGGACCCAAAATTCCCTCCAGGAACCCCAAAATTCCCTTTAGGGACCCCAAAATTCCCCATGGGGACCCCAAAGTCCTCTAAAAGGACCCCAAAATCCCTACAGGGACCCCAAAATTCCCTCCAGGAACCCCCAAA
This sequence comes from Myiozetetes cayanensis, assembly GCF_022539395.1. Taxonomy (NCBI): domain Eukaryota; kingdom Metazoa; phylum Chordata; class Aves; order Passeriformes; family Tyrannidae; genus Myiozetetes; species Myiozetetes cayanensis. Next base: position 19,521 of record NW_026087439.1, on the reverse strand, counting down.
TCCTCTCTAAAGACCCCAAAATCCTCTACAGGGACCCCAAATCCCCTCAGACCCCCCCAAATCCCCCCCAAATTCCCCAATCCCCCCAAATCCCCTCAGACCCCCAAATCCCCTCGGACCCCCCCAAATCCCCCAAATCCCCTCAGACCCCCAAATCCCCCCACCCCCAAATCCCCTAAACACCCCAAATCCCTCAGACCCCCAAATCCCCTCAGACCCCCACATCCCCCCAAAATCCCCCAATCCGCCCCCATCCCCAAATCCCCTCAGACCCCCAAATCTCCCTCAGGCCCCCCAAACCCCCTCAGACCCCCCAAATCCCCCAAATCCCCCTCAGACCCCCAAAATCCCCATCCCAGACCCCCAAATCCCCTCAGGACCCCCAAATCCCCCAGAGCCCCAAATCCCCATGGACCCCCAAATCCCCCAAATCCCCCAGAACCCCAAATCCCCCAGATCCCCCAAAACCCCAGGACCCCAAAATCCCCTCAGATCCCCCAAATCCTCCCCAAATCCCTCAGACCCCCAAATCCCCTCAGACCCCCCAAATCCCCTCAGACTCCCCCAAATCCCCCTCAGACCCCCAAATCCCCCCAGACTCCCCCAAATCCTCAGATCCCCAGATCCCCCAAATCCCCCAATCCCCTCAGACTCCCCAAATCCCCCAGACCACCCAAATCCCCTCAGACCCCCAAAATCCCCCCAAATCCCCCCAGACCCTCCCAAATCCCCTCAGACCCCCAAATCCCCCAGACCCCAAAATCCCCCACATCCCTCAGACCCCCAAATCCCCCAGATCCCCCAGACCCCCAAATCCCCCAGGCTAAATCCCCCAAAATCCCCCAGACCCCCAAATCCCCCCCAGGCCCCCAAATCCCCCAAATCCCCCAGACCCCCAAATCCCCTCAGACCCCCAAATCCCCAAAATCCCCCAGACCCCCAAATCCCCCTCAGGCCCCCAAATCCCCAATCCCTCAGACCCCCAAATCCCCTCCTGGACCCCCAAATTCCTCCCAAATCCCCCAAATCCCCCAAATCCCCCAGATCCCCAAAATCCCCCCAGACTCCCCAAATCACCCCTAGACCCCCAAATCCCCTCAGACCCCCCAAATCCCCCAGATCCCCCAAAATCCCCTCAGACCCCCAAATCCCCACAAACCCCCTCAGACCCCCAAATCCCCCTCAGACCCCCAAATCCCCCCCAAATCCCCCAGACCCCCAAAATCCCCCAGGACCCCCAAAACCCCCCAAATCCCCCATTCCCCAAATCCCCTCAGACCCCCAAAATCCCCCAGGACCCCCAAAATCCCCTCAGATCCCCAAATCCTCCCCAAATCCTCAGACCCCCCAGACCCCCAAATCCCCCTCAGACTCCCCCAAATCCCCCATGGACTCCCACAAATCCCCCCCCACACTCCCCCATCCTCCCCAATCCCCCAAATCCCCCCAATCCCCTCAGACCCCCAAATCCCCCAAATCCCCTCAGACCCCCCAAATCCCCCCAAATCCCCCCTCAGACCTCCCAAATCCCCTCAGACCCCCTCAAATCCCCGTCAGACCCCCAAAATCCCCCTGGGACCCCCAAAATTCCCCAAATCCCCCAACCCCCAAGCCCCCGGCCTCACCGTAGGTCTCGGACATGCTGGAACCGGGCCCGGCGCCAAAGATGGCAGGCGCCCAGGAGAGGCACCTCTGCTTCCGGGTGCGCAGTGCCAGGAGATGGGCAGGGCCACGGCGGGAACCCGGAAGTGACCCCAAAAATGGCCCCAAAATGTCCCCAAAATAAACCCAAAGTGACCCCAAAATGTCCCCAAATGGCCCCAACCCCCCCAAAGTGACCCCAAAATGTCCCCAAACCCCCCAAGTGTCCCCAAAGTGTCCCCAAAATGTCCCAAAGTGTCCCCAACCCTCCCAAAAGTGTCCCCAAAATGTCCCAAATTGTCTCCAAATGTCCCAAAGTGTCCCCAAATGTCCCCAAATGTCCCCAAAATGTCCCCAAATGTCCCCAAAATAACCCAAGTGACCCCAAAATGTCCCCAAAGTGTCCCCAAATGTCCCCAAAATCCCCAAATTCCCCCAAAAGTCGCCCCAGACCCCAGACCCCTAAACCCCCAAAATCCCCAGACCCCCTAAATCCTCCCAAAATCCCCAAACTCTCCCCAAAATCCCCCTAAGCACTCCCTAAAATCCCCCAGACCCCTAAATCCTCCAGAATCCCCCAAACCCACTCCCAAAAATCCCCAAATCCCCCAACCAATCCCCCAATCTGACCCCAAACCCCACCCCAAAATCTACCCAGACCACCCTAAATCCTCCCAAAATCCCCCCAAACCCCTCCCTAAAAATCCAGCCCCCAAAATCCCCTAAATCCTCCCAAAAAGTTCCCCCTAAACCCCCCCAAAAATCCCCCAAATCCTCCAAAAATCCCCTCCAGACCCCTCCCAAAAATCCACCAAAAGTCCCCTAAACCCCAAACTCCACTCCCAAAAATCCCCTAAACCCCCTCAAAAACCCAAATCCCCCAGAAATTCCCCAAAAAATCCCAAATTTCCCCAGAATTCCCCTAAACCCCCAAATCCCTCTCAGACCACCCTAAATCCCCCAAAATCCCCCTAAACCCCCCAAATCCCACCCAAAAATCCCAAAATTCTCTAAATCCCCCCCAAAAAACCCAAATCCTCCAAAAATCCCCAAATCCCCCAGACCCCCCAAAATCCCCCAAATCCCCCTAAATCCTCCAAAAATCTCCCAACTCCTCCCCAAAACCCCCAAAATCCCCCAAAATCTCCCCAAACCCCTCCCCAAAATCCCCTCAAAATCCCCCCAGACCCCTCCCAACAATCCCCAAATCCCCCAAAATCCCCATAAACTCCCCAGCCCCCACCAAAACCTCCAAAATCCCCTCAAAATCACCCAGACCCCTAAACCCCCCCAAAATCCTCTAAATCCTCCAAAATCCCCAAATCCTCCAAAAATCCCCAAAATCCCCCGACCCCCCAAATCACCCAGACCCCTAAATCCTCCAAAAATCCCCCAAAAATCCCCCTAAATCCTCCAAAAACCTCCCAAAATCCCCCCCAAAATCTCCCCAGACCCCCCAAAATCCCCTCAAACCCCTCCCCAAAATCCCCAAATCCCCTCCAAAAATCCCCCAATGACCAGCTCAGTTTTTGGGGTGTTTATTTTGGGGGAGGGGCAGCTCCAGGTGCAATGTCTGCTCACAGACCCTGGGTACAATGCGGGGGGACCCCAAAATATGGGGGGGGAGAACCCAAAATATCCGGGGGGGACCCCAAAATATCCAGGGGGGACCCCAAAATATCCAGGGGGGACCCCAAAATATCAGGGGGGACCCCAAAATATCCGGGGGGGGGATGGGTGGATTTGTTGGGGCCAAACTTACCTTGGGGAGGGGATTTTTGGGGGGTTGGGGGTCATTTTGGGTTGATTTGGGGATGTTTTGGGGGTCCCAGGAGGGATTTTGGGATGATTTGGGGATGTTTGGGAGGTTCCAGGGGGGATTTGGGGAGATTTGGGGGTCCCAGGGGGGATGATTTGGGGTTTGGAGTCATTTGGGGATGATTTGGGGGGATTTTGGGTTGATTTGGGGATGTTTTGGGGGGATTTTGGGATGATTTGGGAATCCCAGAAGGGATTTTGGGATGATCTGGGGATGTTTAGGGGGGATTTTGGGATGATTTGGGAATCCCAGAAGGGATTTTGGGATGATTTGGGGAGATTTGGGAGTCCCCAAAGTCATTTCTTGGACAAGGGGTTGCTCTGGGTGGGATTTGGGGGGTTCTGGGGTGATTTTGGGGAGAATTTGAGGCATTTTGGGGGTGATTCAGGGTCTGGGGTGGGTTCTGAGTTCTCAGGGGTGCTTGGGTGTTTTTGGGTGGGATTTGGGGGTGTTTTGGTTGGGATTTGGGGGTGTTTTTGGGTGGGATTTGGGGGTGTTTTGGTTGGGATTTGGGGGTGTTTTTGGGTGGGATTTGGGGGTGTTTTGGTTGGGATTTGGGGGTGTTTTGGAGAGGATTTGGGGGTCTTGGAGAGCTTTGGATGATCTGGGGTGTTTTGGTGAGTGATTTGGGGTGTTCAGGAGGGATCTTGGGATGTTTGGGGGATTTAGGGATGTTTTGGGTGTTTGAGTGGGATTTGGGGTGTTATAGTTGGGATTTTGGGGTGTTCTGGGTGGGATTTGGGGATGTTTGGGTGGAATTTGGGGTGTTTTGATGGGATTTGGGTGTGTTTTGGTTGGGATTTGGGGTGTTTGGAGTGGGATTTGGGGATGTTTTGGGGAGATTTGGGGTGTTTTGGGTGGGATTTTGGGGTTGATTTGGGGTGTTTTGGGATGATTTGGGTGTTTCAGGGTCCGAGGTAGGTTCTGCTGTTCTCAGGGTTTGGGTGGTTTTGGGGTGGTTGGGGTGTTCTGGTTGGGATCTGGGGTGTTTTGGTGGGATTTGGGGTGTTTTGGTTGGATTTAGGGGTGTTTGGGTGGGATTTGGGGTGTTTCAGGTGTGGCGGTCTCTTGGGAGTTCTGGGGGTGTTTTGGGTGGGATTTGGGGGTGTTTTTGGTTGGGATTTTGGGGTGTTTTGGGTGGGATTTGGGTGTGTTTTGGTTGGGATTTGGGGGTGTTTTGGGTGGGATTTGGGGATGTTTTTGGGTGAGATTTGGGGGTGTTTTGGGTGGGATTTGGGGTTGTTTTGGGGTGTTTTGGGTAGGATTTGAGGGTGTTTCAGGCACCGAGGTAGGTTCTGCTCTCTCAGGGGGTTTTGGGGGTTTTTTGGGTGGGATCTGGGGGTGTTTTTGGGTGGGATTTTTGGGATGTTTTTTGGTGGGATTTGGGGGTGTTTGGGTGTGTTTTGGGTGGGATTTTGGGGTGTTTTGGGTGTTTTTGGGTAGGATTTGAGGGTGTTTCAGGTGCCGGGGCGGGTTCTGCTCTCTCAGGGGGGTTTTGGGGGTGTTTTTGGTGGGATTTGAGGGTGTTTGGGTGTTTTGGGTGGGATTTGGGGTTGTTTTGGGGTTGTTTTGGATGGGATCTGGGGGTGTTTTTGGTTGGGATTTTGAGGGTGTTTTTGGGTGGGATTTGGGGTTGTTTTGGGGGTGTTTTGGATGGGATCTGGGGGAGTTTTGTTTGGGATTTCGGGGTGTTTTGGTTGAGATTTGAGGCTGTTTCAGTTGCCGGGGCGGGTTCTGCTCTCTCAGGGGGTTTCTGGGGGTTCCCAGGGCGGTTTTTGGGCTCATTTCTTGGCGAAGGAGATCTTCATGGCGTTGCTCTGGGTGATTTTGAAGCCCTGCAGGGCGTCCCGGGCCGCCCCCGCCTGCACCTCGGTGTCGAACTCCACGAAGGCGATGTCGTGTCTGCCCGGCACCAGCCGCACCTCCTTGAACCCAGGGAACCTGGGGGGGAAAACCGGGGGGTTAGGGGGGCAGAAAACCCACAGGGAATCATAAAAACCCCATAGGGATTGTAAAAACTCCACAGGAATCATAAACACCCCACAGGGATTGTAAAAACCCCATAGGAATCATAAAAACCCCACAGGGATCATAAAAACCCCATAGGAATTGAGAAAAAACCCACAGGGATCATAAAAACCCCACAGGGATCAAAAATACCCCTCAGAAATCAAAAATACCCCACAGGAATAAAAAAAAAACCCATAGAAATCGAGAAAAAACCCATAAAAATCAAAAAACCCCACAGGAATTAAAAAAAAACCCTCAGGAATGAAAAAACACCACAGAAATAATAAAAAAAAACCACGGGAATTGAGAAAAACACGTAAAAAGCAAAAAACCCCACAAGAATCAAAAAAAACCCCTCAGGAATCAAAAAACCCCACAGGAATACAAAAAAAAAACCCACAGGAATTGAGAAAAACCCATAAAAATCAAAAAAACCCCACAGGAATCATAAAAACCCCACAGAAATCCAAAGCAAACCAGAAGGATCATAAAAACCCCACAGAGATCCAAAACAAACCACAGGGATCATAAAAACCCCACAGGAATCATAAAAACCCCACAGGAATCATAAAAACCCCACAGGGATCATAAAAACCCCACAGGGATCATAAACACCCCATAGGGATCATGAAAACCCCATAGGAATCATAAACACCCCACAGGAATTGAGAAAAACCCCACAGGGATCATAAAAACCCCACAGGGATTGTAAAAACCCCATAGGAATCATAAAAACCCCACAGGGATCATAAAAACCCCACAGGGATCATAAACACCTCATAGGGATCATAAAAACCCCTCAGGAATGGAGACAATCACATAAAAATCAAAAAAACCCCACATGAATCCAAAATACCCCACAGGGAATCATAAACACCCCATAGGAATTGAGAAAAACCCATAAAAATAAAAAAAAACCACAGAAAACAAAAAAAAAACCATAGAAAATGAGAAAAAAAACATAAAAACCAAAAAACCCCACAAGAATCAGAAAAAACCCCACAGGGATCCAAAAAACCCCACAGGGATCCAAAAAACCCCACAGGGATCCAAAAAACCCCACAGGGATCCAAAAAACCCCACAGGGATCATAAACACCTCATAGGAATCATAAACACCCCATAGGAATCATAAAAACCCCACAGGAATTGAGAAAAAACCCACAGAGATCATAAAAACCCCACAAGAATTCAAAATACCCCACAGGAATCCAAAATACCCCACAGGGAATCATAAACACCCCATAGGAATTGAGAAAATCCCATAAAAATAAAAAAAACCCACAGGGATCATAAAAACCCCATAGGGATCAAAAAAACCCCACAGGGATCATAAAAACCCCACAGGGATCCAAAATACCCCACAGGGATCATAGAAACCCCACAGGGAATCAAAACAACTCCATAGGAATGGAGAAAATCCCATAAAAATCAAAAAACCTCACAGGGATCCAAAATACCCCACAGGGAATCAAAACAACTCCATAGGAATGGAGAAAATCCCATAAAAATCAAAAAACCTCACAGGGATCATAAAAACCCCACAGGAATCCAAAAACACCCCACAGGGATCATAAAAACCCCATAGAAATAAAGAAAAACCCATAAAAATCAAAAAATCCCACAGGGATCAAAAAAACCACATAGAAATAAAGATAAACCCATAAACACCAAAAAACCCCACAGGAATCCAAAAAACCCCACAGGGAATCATAAACACCCCATAGGGACCATAAAAACCCCACAGGGATTATAAAAACCCCACAGGGATTGAGAAAAACCCATAAAAATCAAAAAACCCCACAGCAATCAAAAAAAACCCCATAGAAATTGAGAAAAAAACCCATAAAAATCAAAAAATCCCACAGGGATCAAAAAAACCTCACAGGGAATCATAAAAACCCCACAAGGATCATAAAAACCCCACAGGAATTGAGAAAAAAAAAAATCAAAAAATCCCCACAGGAAACAAAAAAAACCCAAAGAAATCAAGAAAAAACCCATAAAAACCAAAAAAACCCCACAAGAATCAGAAAAAACCCCACAGGGATCAAAAAAACCCCACAGGGAATCGTAAAAACCCCATAAGGATCATAAAAACTCCACAGGGATCAAAAAAACCTCACAGGGAATCATAAAAACCCCACAAGAATCAAAAACCCCCAGGAATCAAAAACCCCACAGGAATCAAAAAACCCATAGGATCAAAACCCCACAGAATCAAAAAACCCCATAAAAATCAAAAAACCCATAAAATCAAAACCCCACAGGAATAAAAACCAGAAATCAAAACCCACAGAAATAAAAAAAACCCCCAAAGAAATCAAGAAAAAACCCATAAAAACCAAAAACCCCCATAAGAATCAGAAAAAAACCCCACAGGAATCAAAAAAACCCCACAGGAATCCAAAATACCCCACAGGGATCATAAAAACCCCACAAGGATCAAAAAAACGCCATAGAAATAGAGAAAAACACATAAACACCAAAAAACCCCAGAAATAAATGAAACAAAAAAAGAAAAACCCACAAAACCCCATAAAAATCCACAGAATTTCATAAAACCCCACAGTATTCCATAAAAATCCCATAAATATCCACAGAATTCCATAAAACCCCACAGTATTCCATAAAAATCCCATAAAAATCTACAAAATCCCATAAAAATTCCACAAAATCCCATGAAAATTCCACAAAATTCCATAAAAACCCACAGAATGCCATAAAAATCCACAGAATGCCATAAAAATCCACAAAATTCCATAAAAATCCACAGAATTCCATAAAAACCCACAAAATTCCATAAAAATCCAACAGAATCCCATAAAAATCCACAGAATTCCATAAAAATCCCAAAAATTCCATAAAAATCCATGAAATTCCATAAAAATTCCTAAATTCCATAAAAATCACCAAAATTCTATAAAAATCCCCAAATTCCATAAAAATCCATGAAATTCCATAAAAACCCACAAAATCCCATAAAAATCCATGAAATTCAGTAAAAATCCACTAAATCCCATAAAATCCCACAAAAATCCCCAGAATGCCATAAAAATCCCAAAAATCCCATAACAATCCACAGAACTCCATAAAAATCCACAGAATTCCATAAAATTCCACAAAATCCCATAAAAATCCACAGAATTCCATAAAAATCCCCAAAATTCCACAAAAATCCCCAAAATTCCATAAAAATCCCCAGTATCCCATCAAAATCCACAAAACCCCATAAAAACTCCACAGAATCCCATAAAAATCCACAAAATCCCTTAAAATCCCCCAAATCCCATAAAAACTCACAAAATCCCATAAAACCCCAGGAAATCCCATAAAAATCCACAAAATCCCATAAAATTCCACAAAACCCCACAAAATCCCATAAAAACCCACAAAATCCCATAAAACCCCAGGAAACCCCCTAAAAATGTAAAAAACCCTACAAAATCCCACCAAAATCCCGGAAATCCCACAGAAATCCACAAAACCCCATAAAGTAAAAAAAAAACCCATAAAAATAAACACCAAAAAAAATCAAATCCCATTAAAAGAAGAAAAAAAATGAGAAAAAAAGACAAGAAATCCCCACAAAAATCCCTCAAATCTCCCAAAAACCACCAAAAAAAACCCTTAAAATCCCCCTCCAAGCCCCTGGAGGGGGAGAAAAGGGGGTCAGGACCCCAAAACCCCCCCAAATCCCCCCAAAAAGCCCCGAGGCACTGACTGGTTGAAGAGCATGGAGAGCATCAGCTCGTTGGTCTCCTCGGGGAGGTTGGTGAGGAACAGGATGTGGTTCGGGGGGTTCTCCGACAGCTGCGGGCACAAAAACACCTCATGTGGAACCAGAGGCACCAGAATGGCAAAAACACCCCGAAATAACCCCAAAATATCCCAAAATGCCCCAGAATGGCCAAAAACACCCCAAAATAACCCCAAAACATCCCAAAACAACCCCAAATAACCCCAAAATAACCCCAGAATGGCCAAAAACACCCCAAAATAACCCCAAAACACCCCAAAATAACCCCAAAACACCCCAAAATACCCCAGAATGGCCAAAAATAACCCCAAAATAACCCCAGAACGGCCCAAAATACCCCAGAATGGCCAAAAATAACCCCAAAATACCCCAGAACGGCCAAAAATAACCCCAAAATACCCCCAAATAACCTCAAAATAACCCAAAACACCCCAAAATAACCCCAAAATACCCCCAAATAACCCCAGAACAGCCCAAAACACCCCAAAATAACCCCAGAATGGCCAAAAATAACTCCAAAATAACCCCAAAATACCCCAAAATAACCCCAAAATGGCCAAACCCACCCCAAAATAACCCCAAAATACCCCAAAGCGGCCCCAAAATAACCCCAAAATACCCCAGAACAGCCCCAAAGTACCACAAAATAACCCCAAAATGGCCAAAAACACCCCCAAAATAACCCCAAAACACCCCAGAACAGCCCAAAACACCCTAAAATAACCCCAAAATACCCCAGAACGGCCCAAAACACCCCAAAACAACCCAAAATAACCCCAGAACACCCCAGAACGGCCCCAAAATATCCCAGAACGACCAAAAACACCCCAAAATAACCTCAAAACACCCCAAAATAACCCCAAAACGGCCAAAAACACCCCGAAATAACCCCAGAACACCCCAAAATAACCCAAAATAACCCCAAAATAACCCCAGAACACCCCAGAATGACCCCAAAACACCCCAAAATAACCCCAAAATACCCCAAAATAACCCCAAAATACCCCAGAATGGCCCCAAACTAACCCCAAAACACCCCCAGAACAGCCCCAAAACCACCCCAAACTAACCCCAAAATGCCCCCAAACCAGCACAAAATACCCAAAACCCACCCAAAAACACCCCAAAACACCCCCTGAACACCCCAAATCCCCCAAAATAGCCCCCAAAGTCCCCCCCAAATTCCCTCCAATCCTCCCTAAGACCCCCCAACCCCCAATCCCATCCTAAACACCCCAAATCCCATCCCAATCCCCCAAATCCCTCCTAAATTCCATCCCAACCCCCCAATCCCACCCTAGCCCCCCCCAATCCCATCCTAAACCCCCCAAATCCCATCCTAAACCCCCCAAATCCCATCCCAACCACCCAAATCCCCCAAATCCCATCCCAACTCCCCCAAATCCCACCCTAACCCCCTCAAATCCCCCCAAACCCCAGCCTAACCCCTCCAAATACCCCCAAATCCCACCCTAACCCCCAAATCCCCCCAAATCCCATCCTAACCCCCCAAACCCTCCAAATCCCCTCAAATCCCATCCCAACCTCCCATTCCCATCCTAACCCCTCAAACCCACCCTGACCCCCAAATCCCATCCCAACAACCCAAATCCCCCAAATCCCATCCCAACCCCCCCAAATCCCACCCTAACCCCTCCAAAATCCCCCAAACCCACCCTGACCCCTCAATCCCCATCCCAACCCTGCCAAATCCCATCCTAACCCCCTCAAATCCCACCCTAACCCCCCAATTCCATCCTAACCCCCCAAATCCCACCTAAACCCCTCAAACCCCACCCTAACCCCCCAAATCCCATCCCAACCCCCAATCCCCCAAATCCGGGCACTCACGCTCTGAGCCGGGGGATCTGCCCGGGCAGCACCTGCTGTGGGGGGAGGGAGCCTGGGGAGCCCCGGGGCGATGCCGGGGGGATGATGCCCGGGGGGGGGATGTAGGGGGGCTGCCCCAGGGGGTGCAGCAGCCGCGGGGGCTGCGACAGCGACGGCAGGCCCTGAGGGGGAACAGAGGTCAGGGGGGAAAACGGGGAAAAACAGGACAGAAATGAGCAAAAATACAAAAAATAACACAAAAATAGTACAGAAACGGGCAAAAATAATGAAAATTACCCAAAAATAGCACATAATAACCCCCAAAACAGCACAGAAACAGAGAAAAACGGACAAAATAACCCAAAAAACAGCACAGAAATGGACAAAAATGGATAAAAATGGCACAAAAACGGACAAAAACAGCACAAAATAATGCCAAAACAGCACAGAAACGGACAAAAATAACCAAAATAACCCCAAAAATAGCACAGAAACGGACAAAAATGGCACAGAAACGGACAAAACCACACAAAATAACCCCAAAACAGCACAGAAACGGACAAAAACACACAAAATAACCCAAAAACCAGCACAGAAACGGACAAAAACAGCACAAAAACGGACAGAACAACACAAAAATGGACAAAACCAGCACAAAAACACACAAAATAACCCCCAAAACAGCATAAAAATGGACAAAAATAACCCAAAAACCAGCCCAAACAGCCCAAAAATGGACAAAACAGCACAGAAACGGACAAAAATAACCCCAAAACCAGCCCAAACAGCTCAAAAATGGACAAAAATGGCACAAAAACGGACAAAAACACACAAAATAACCCCAAAAATAGCACAGAAACGGAGAAAAACGAACAAAATAATCCCAGAAACAGCACAGAAATGGACAAAAATAATCAAAAATGGTACAAAACCAGACAAAAACAGCACAGAAATGGACAAAAATAATGAAAATTACCTAAAAATAGCACAGAAACGGAGAAAAACGGACAAAATAACCCCAGAAACAGCACAGAAATGGACAAAACAGCCCAAAAATGGACAAAACCACACAAAACAACCCCCAAAATCACACAAAATAACCCAAAAAAGGCACAGAAACAGACAAAAATGGCACAAAAACGGACAAAAACACACAAAATAACCCCAAAACAGCACAGAACCGGACAAAAATAACCAAAATAACCCCAAAACCAGCACAGAAACGGACAAAAATAATCCAAAAACCAGCCCAAACAGCACAAAAATGGACAAAAATGGCACAAAAATGGCACGAAAGTGGACAAAACCACAACAAAAACGGACAAAAACACAGAAAATAACCCCAAAACCAGCACAGAAATGGACAAAAACACACAAAATAACCCCCAAAACACACAAAATAACCCCAAAAAACAGCACAGAAACGGACAAAAATAATCAAAATAACCCAAAAAACACACAAAATAACCCCAAAACAGCACAGAAACTGAGAAAAACAGACAAAAATTGCACAAAACCAGCACAAAAACGGACAAAAACACACAAAATAACCCCAAAACCAGCACAGAAATGGACAAAAATGGACAAAATAACCCCAAAAACAGCACAGAAACGGACAAAAATAACCAAAATAATCCAAAAACAGCACAGAAACGGAGAAAAACGGACAAAATAACCCAAAAAACAGCACAGAAATGGACAAAACAGCACAAGAACGGACAAAATAGCCCCCAAACCAGACAAAACAACCCCCAAATCCCCCCAAATCATCCCAAATCCCCCCAAACCATCCCAAATCCCCCTCAAACCCCATAAAATCATCCTAAATCCCCCCCAACCATCCCAAATCCCCCCAAACCATCCCAAACCACCCCAAATCCCCCCCAAATCCCATAAAATGACCCCAAAACCCTCCCAAACCATCCCAAATCCTCCCAAACCATCCCAAATTCCCCCAAATCCCCCCCAGACCATCCCAAATTCCCCCCAAACCACCCTAAATCTCCCCTAAACCATCCCAAATCCCCCCCAAACCCCATAAAATGATCCCAAATCCCCCAAAACACCCCAAATCCCCCTCAAACCCCATAAAATGATCCCAAATCCCCCCCAAAACACCCCAAATCCCCCTCAAACCCCATAAAATGACCCCAAACCCCCCCAACCATCCCAAATCCCCCAAACCATCCCAAATCCCCCTCAAACCCCATAAAATCATCCCAAATCCCCCCCAACCACCCCAAATCCCCTCAAACCCCATAAAATGACCCCAAAACTCCCCCAAACCATCCCAAATTCCCAAATGCACCCTCAAACCATCCCAAATCTCCCAAACCACCCCAAACCATCCCAAATCCCCCAAGTGCCCCCAAATCCATCCCAAACCATCCCAAATCCCCCAACCCCATAAAATGATCCCAAATCCCCCAAACCCCATAAAACGATCCCAAATCCCCCCAAACCCCATAAAATGATCCCAAATCCCCCAACCCCATAAACCATCCCAAATCCCCCAAACCCCACAAACGATCCCAAATCCCCCAAACCCCATAAAATGATCCCAAATCCCCCCAAACCCCACAAAATGATCCCAAATCCCCCAAACCCTAAAATGATCCCAAATCCCCCAAACCCCATAAAACCATCCCAAATCCCCCCAAACCCCACAAAACGATCCCAAATCCCCCCAAACCCCATAAAATGATCCCAAAATCCCCTCCAAACCATCCCAAATCCATCCCAAATCCCCCAAACCCCATAAAACCATCCCAAATCCTCCCCCAAACCCCATAAAATGATCCCAAATCCCCCCCAAACCATCCCAAATCCCCCCCAAACACCATAAACTGATCCCAAATCCCCCAAACCACTCCAAATCCCCAAGTGCCCCAAATCCCCCAAACCCCATAAAACCATCCCAAATCCTCTCTAACCATCCCAAATCCCCCAAACCATCCCAAATCCCCCAAACCCCATAAACGTCCCAAATCCCCTCAAACCCCATAAAATGATCCCAAACCTCCCAAACCCCATAAAACAATCCCAAACCCCCCCAAACCCATCCCAAATCCCCCATAAACCATCCCAAATCCCCCCAAACCCCCCCATCCCGGCAGTCACCGGCACAGCTCCCTGGGCTCCGGGCTGGGCCCCCCCCTGGGCCGCCCCCTTTTTGGGGTTGGGGGTCTCGGGGCCTTTGGGTTTCCTCTTCTCCCGTTTGCGGTCGCGCTCCACGAACGTTCCCTTCATCTTGGCGATCAGGTCCGAGTCCGTCTTGGCGTACTGGATCCTCTGCCGCGGGGTGGGGGATTTGGGATCGTTGTGTGGGGTTTGGGATCGTTTTGTGGGGTTTGGGATCGTTTTATGGGGTTTGGGGGATTTGGGATCGTTTTGTGAGGGTTTGGGGGATTTGGGATGGTTTGGGGGATTTGGGATCGTTTATGGGTTTGGGGGATTTGGGATGGTTTGGGGGATTTGGGATGGTTTGGGGGATTTGGGATGGTTTGGGGGATCTGGGATCGTTTTATGGGGTTTGGGGGATTTGGGATCATTTTATGGTGTTTGGGGGATTTGGGATCATTTTATGGAGTTTGGGGATTTGGGATCATTTTATGGGGTTTGGGGGATTTGAGATGGTTTGGGGGATTTGGGGATGGTTTGGGGATTTGGGATGGTTTGGGGGATTTGGGATGGTTTGGGGGATTTGGGGATGGTTTGGGGGATTTGGGATGGTTTGGGGGATTTGGGATGGTTTGGGGGATTTGGGATGGTTTGGGGGATTTGGGATGGTTTGGGGGATTTGGGATGGTTTGGGGGATTTAGGATGGTTTGGGAGGATTTGGGATCGGTTTTATGGGGTCTGGGGGATTTGGGATCATTTATGGGGTCTGGGGATTTGGGATCATTTTATAGGGTCTGGGGGGGATTTGGGATCATTTTATGGGGTTTGGGTTGGTTTGGGATGGTTTGGGGGAGAATTTGGGATGGTTTGGGGGGGATTTGGGATGGTTTGGGGGGGATTTGGGATGGTTTGGGGGGGATTTGGGATGGTTTGGGATGGATTTGGGATGGTTTGGGATGGATTTGGGATGGTTTGGGGGGGATTTGGGATGGTTTGGGATGGATTTGGGATGGTTTGGGGGGGATTTGGGATGGTTTTGGTGGTGATTTCTGGAATTTAGGGTGCATTTGGGGCTGTTTTTGGGCCTCACCGTAGGTTTGTTGCACAAGGGGAAACCCTGGGCGTGTTTAGGGTGGATTTAGCGTGTGTTTAGGGTGTGTTTGGAGTCTCACCATGGGTTTATCGTAGAAGAGGAAGCCCTGGGTGTGTTCAGGATGGATTTAGGATGTGTTTAGGATGGATTCAGGATGGATTTAGGCTGGATTTAGGATGGATTTGAGCTCTCACCATGGGTTTGTCGTAGAAGGGGAAGCCCTGGGTGTCTCTGTGGATATTTTAGGGAGTGTTTAGGGTGGATTTAGGCTCTCACCATGGGTTTATCGTAGAAGGGGAAGCCCTGGGTGTGTTCAGGATGGATTTAGGATGAATTTAGGGTGTGTTTAGGATGTATTTAGGCTCTCACCATGGGTTTATCGTAGAAGGGGAAGCCCTGGGTGTGTTCAGGATGGATTTAGGGTGGATCTGGGCTCTCACCATGGGTTTATCGTAGAACGGGAAGCCCTGGGTGTGTTCAGGATGGATTTAGGGTAGATTTAGGATGGATCTGTGCTCTCACCATGGGTTTATCGTAGAAGAGGAAGCCCTGGGTGTGTTCAGGATGGATTTAGGGTGTGTTTAGGATGGATCTGTGCTCTCACCATGGGTTTATCATAGAAAGGGAAGCCCTGCATGGAGCGCAGGGCGTTGCCGGCGCTGCTGAGCTCCTTGAAGATGACGAAGGCCTGGCCCCGCATGCGCAGGCTGCGCGACACCAGAATGTCCAGGATCTGCCCAAACTGCGAGAAGATGGCGTACAGCGACTTCTTCAGCTCTGGGGAGCACAGAGGGGGCGTCAGGCACGGCTCATATGGTCATGGGACCCCCAAAACACTCATAGAGCCCTCACAGAGCCCTGGGACCCTCACACGGCGTACAGCGACTTCTTCAGCTCTGGGGGAGACAGAGGGGGGTCAGGCACTGCTCATATGGTCCTGGGACCCCCAAACACCTCACACAGCCCTGGGACCCCCAAACACCTCACACAGCCCTCACACAGCCCTGGGACCCTCACACGGCGTACAGCGACTTCTTCAGCTCTGGGGGGGACAGAGGGAGGTCAGGCACTGCTCATATGGTCCTGGGACCCTCAAACACCTCACACAGCCCTCACAGTGCTCTGGGACCCCCAAAACCCCTCACACAGCCCTGGGACCCTCACACGGCGTACAGCGACTTCTTCAGCTCTGGGGGGCACGGCCAGGGGGTCAGGCATTGTTCATACAGTCCTGGGACCCTCACACAGCCCTCACAGAGCCCCCACAGGGCCCTGGGACCCCCAAAACCCCTCACACGGCCCTGGGACCCCCAAACCCCTCACACAGCCCTCACACAGGCCCCAGAACCCTCACAGAGCCCCTGAAAGCCTCACACGGCCCTGGGACCCCCAAACCCCTCACACAGCCCTCACAGAGCCCCCACAGGGCCCTGGGACCCTCACACAGCGTACAGCGACTTCTTCAGCTCTGGGGGGCACAGCCAGGGGGGTCAGGCACTGTTCATATGGCCCTGGGACCCCCAAAACCCCTCACAGAGCCCCTGGAACCCTCACACGGCCCTGTGACCCTCACACGGCGTACAGCGACTTCTTCAGCTCTGGGGGGGACAACCAGAGGGGGTCAGGCACTGTTCATACAGTCCTGGGACCCCCAAATCCCTCACACAGCCCTCACACAGCCCCCACAGAGCCCTGGGACCCCCAAAGCCCTCACACAGCCCTCACAGAGCCCCCACAGAGCCCTGGGACCCCCAAAACCCCTCACACAGCCCTCACAGAGCCCCCACAGGGCCCTGGGACCCCCAAACCCCTCACACGGTCATGGGACCCCCAAACCCCTCACACAGCCCTCACAGAGCCCCCACAGGGCCCTGGGACCCTCACACGGCGTACAGCGACTTCTTCAGCTCTGGGGGGCACGAGGGTCAGGCACTGCTCATACAGTCCTGGGACCCCCAAAACACTCACAGAGCCCCCACAGGGCCCTGGGACCCTCACACGGCGTACAGCGACTTCTTCAGCTCTGGGGGGCACGGCCAGGGGGATCAGGCACGGCTCACACGGTCCTGGGACCCCCAAAATCCCTCACACAGCCCTCACAGGGCCCTGGGACCCCCAAAACCTCCACACAGCCCTCACAGAGCCCCCACAGGGCCCTGGGACCCTCACACGGCGTACAGCGACTTCTTCAGCTCTGGGGGACATGGAGTGGGGGTCAGGCACTGCTCACACGGCCCTGGGACCCCCAAAAGCTCTCACACAACCCTCACAGAGCCCTGGGACCCTCACACACCTCCTCGGACGCTCACACAGCCCCTGGGACCCCCAAAACCCCTCACACAGCCCTCACACAGCACTCACATGGCCCTGGGACCCTCACAGAGCCCTGGGACCCCCAAACCCCTTACACAGCCCTTACAGAGCCCTCACAGAGCCCTGGGACCCCCAAACCCCTCACACACCCTCTGGGACCCCCAAACCCCTCAGACACCCCTCAGACACCCTCCCACCCCCAAACCCCCCTCAGACACCCCCAGCACCCTCAAACCCCTCCGAGACCCCTCAACACCCTCACCCCCACCTCCAGGACCCTCCACGTCCTACGAGACCCCTCAGAGACCCCCCAGTTCAGGATGGGCCCAAACTGGGACAAAAGCCCACAGAGCTGAAGAAGGAGACAGGAAACCCCTCAGACACCTCCAGGACCCCCCAAATCCCTTCCAGAACACCCCAGATCCCCTCCAGGACCCCCCAAATCCCTTCCAGAACCCTCCAAACCCCTCCAGGACCCCCAAATCCCTTCCAGGACTCCCAAGCACCTCCAGGACCCCCAGATCCTCCAGAACCCCCAAATCCCTTCCAGGACCCCCAAATCCCATCCAGGACCCCCAAATCCTTCCAGGACCCCCAAAACCCCTCCAGGACCCCCAATCCCTTCCAGGACCCCCAAATCCCTTCCAGGACCCCCAAAACTCCCTCCAGGACCCCCAAACCCCTCCAAGACCCCAAAATCCCCTCCAGGACCCCCAAATCCCTTCCAGGACCCCCAGACCCCTCCAGGACCCCACAAATCCCTTCCAGGATCCCCCAAATCCCCTCAGGACCCCCATATCCCTTCCAGGAACCCCCAAATCCCTCCAGGGACCCCCAAACCCCTCCAGGAGCCCCCAAATCCCTTCCAGGACCCCCAAATCCCTTCCAGGGCCCCCTAAATCCTTTCCAGGATCCCCCAAACCCCTCCAGGACCCCCCAAACCCCTCCAGGACCCCCAAACCCCTCCAGGACCCCCAAATCCCCTCCAGGACCCCCAAACCCCCTCCTGGGCCCCCAAACCCCCTCCAGGACCCCCCAAAACCCTTCCAGGACCGCCCAAACCGCCTCCAGGAACCCCCAAATCCCTTCCAGGACCCCCAAACCCCCTCCAGGACCCCCCAAATCTTCTCCAGCCCCCTCCTCACCATCCTTCTTGATCTTCTCGTTGAGGTTGTTGATGTAAATGGTGTGGTTGGGACGAGGGTCCTGCACGGCCATGGCTGAGACCCCCGAAATCCTGCTGGGGGGCAAAGGGGGTCAGGAGGCTGAGACGCCAAAAATCCCTTCAAGGACCACCCCAATCCCACTAAGACCCCCTTAAACTCTCCCCAGTTCTCCTCAGCCCACCCAAATCCCCTCAGCCCCTCCCCAAACGCCCCCAGTCCCCTCAGATCCACCCAGGATCCCCCAAACCCCTCAAAGATCCCCCAAATCCCCTCAGACCCCCAAACCCTCCCAAACCCCCAGTGCCCTCAGATCAACCCAGAACCCCAAATCCTCAAAGATCCCCCAAATCCCCCAGACCCCAAACCAAAAACTCTCAAGATCCCCCAAACCCCCTGGAATCCCCCAACTCTCCCAAAACCCCTTTAAAGCCCCCAAAACTCCTCAGACGCCTCCAGGACCCCTCAAACCCCTCCAAGCCCCCCAAACTGCCCCAAATCCCATCAGACCCCCCAGCCCCCTCAAATCCCTCCAGGACCCTCAAATCCTCCTAAGACC
This sequence comes from Myiozetetes cayanensis, assembly GCF_022539395.1. Taxonomy (NCBI): domain Eukaryota; kingdom Metazoa; phylum Chordata; class Aves; order Passeriformes; family Tyrannidae; genus Myiozetetes; species Myiozetetes cayanensis. Next base: position 213 of record NW_026087439.1, on the reverse strand, counting down.
CCTCAAAATGACCCCAAGACCCCCATATCCCCCTCAACGCCCTTAAACCCCCAAGCCCCCTCAGACGCCTCCAGGACCCCTCAAACTCCTCAGAGACCCCCAAAAGACCCCCTGCCTCCCCGTCAGGCCGCCCCAAAAATCCCACAAAGACCACCCCCACCCAAAAACTCCTCCAAACGACTCCAAAACCCCCAACCCCCTCAAGGACCCCCA
>NW_026087438.1:0-68615 GCF_022539395.1 Myiozetetes cayanensis | reverse complement strand
CCCAATCAATCAATCAATCCCTCATTCCCACGCGTGCCGTGGCAGCACCGGCGGGGAGCTGTGCCGGGCTCTGGCCACATTCCATCCCCAATCAATCCATCCCTCATTCCCACGCGTGCCGTGGCAGCACCGGCGGGAGCTGTGCCGGGCTCTGGCGCGGAACGCGCGGCGGGTGCAGGAGGTGCTGGGCGGGACCCCGGGATGCGCTGCCCGCCCCTGGCCGGGGGCCCGCGCCTTCCCCGCATCCACATCCCCCGCGCCCGGAGCTGCGCCACGGTCAGAGCGGGACACGGGGACAGCGGGGGATGGGGGCTGGGGGCACTGGGGGACTGGGGGAGTGGGGGCACTGGGGACAATGGAGGGCTGGGGACACTGGGGATGCTGGGGCACTGGGAAACGGGACACTGGGGGGCACTGGGGGGCTGGGGACACTGGGGGCTGGGGACAATGGGGACACTGGGGGACTGGGGGAGTGGGGACAACAGGGGCTGGGGGCACTGGGGGAGTGGGGACACTGGGGGACTGGGGACACTGGGGGATGGGGACACTGGGGACACTGGGGGCACTGGGGGCAGTGGGGACACTGGGGGACTGGGGACACTGGGGGATGGGGACACTGGAGGACACTGGGGGCACTGGGGCAGTGGGAGGACACTGGGGGACTGGGGGAGTGGGGGCACTGGGGACACTGGGGACACTGGGGACACTGGGGGCTGGGGACACTGGGGGCTGGGGGCACTGGGGGATGGAGGCACTGGGGGATGGGGACACTGGGGGCTGGGGGATGGATGGACAGTGGGGGACAGTCTGGGGAGGACTCGGGGGGAGAGAGGGAGGGGGACACGGCTCTGTGGGAGGGGGACTGGGGACACGGGGGGACTGGGAATAGGGGGGCATGGGACACTCTGGGACATGGGGGATCCTGGGACATGGGGGATCCTGGGATATGGGACATCCTGGGATATGGGGGATCCTGGGATATGGGGGATCCTGGGATATGGGACATCCTGGTGTTATGGGGGGTCTTGGGGACTCAGGATATCCCGGGGCCATGGGAAGGGGCACCCTGGGGACAGGGGACACCCTGGGGACAGGGTCCCCGCCTCGGGGCCCCCTCCTCCCAAATCCCCCTTCCCCTCCCTGTCCCAGCCGTTCTGTCCCCCCCAGTCTCCCCCCTGTCCCCTCCAGTCCTGGCTGTCTCCCCATGTCCCCTGTGCCCGGTCCCAACTGTCCCCTGTCCCTCTGCGTATCCCTGTCCCTGTCGCCACGCGTGTCCCCAGGCGTTGTCCCTGTCCCCACGTCCCTGTCCCCATGTCCCTGTCCCTGTCCCTGTGTCCCTGTCCCTGTCCCCATGTCCCTGTGCTCACGTTCCTGTCCCTGTCGCCACGCGTGTCCCCAGGCGTTGTCCCTGTCCCCATGTCCCTGTCCCCTGTCCCTGTCCCCACGTTCCTGTCCCTGTCCCTGTGCCCACGTCCCTGTCCCTGTCCCCACGCGTGTCCCCAGGCGCTGTCGCTGTGTCCCTGTCCCTGTCCCCACGCGTGTCCCCAGGCGCTGTTCCTGTCTCTGTCCCCACGTCCCTGTCCCCACGTCCCTGTCCCTGTCCCCACGCGTGTCCCTGTCCCTGTGCCCATGTCCCTGTCCCTGTCCCCACGTCCCTGTCCCTGTCCCCACGCGTGTCGCTGTCCCTGTCCCCACGCGTGTCCCCAGACGCTGTCCCTGTCCCCACGCGTGTCGCTGTCCCTGTCCCTGTGCCCATGTCCCTGTCCCCACGCGTGTCCCTGTCCCTGTCCCCATGTCCGTGTCCCCACGCGTGTCCCTGTCCGTGTCCCCACGCGTGTCCCCATGTCCGTGTCCCCACGCGTGTCCCCAGGCGCTGTCGCTGCAGCCCGACCGTTTCTTCTGCCGGCGGCTGGAGGAGCTCACGGGGCTGGCGGTGACCCCGGGGAGCCACTTCGGGCACGGGGGGGGCTCCCACCTGGGGTACGGGGGGACCCCCTGGGGCACCCAAAATGGGGGGGTTTGGGGTCCCGTTGGGGTGTCGGGGTGGGATTTTGGAGTTGCTGTGGTGGGATTTTTGGGGTCCTGTTGGCGTGGGGGTGTTGGGTGTCAAGGGGTGGGATTTTGGGTTTAGGGGGGGGATTTGAGGGTCTTCTTAGGGTGTTGGGATCCTGGGTTTCCTCTTGGGGTGGGGGGCGTTGGGATTTTGGGGTCCCATCAGGGTGGGGGTGTTGGGTGTCAAGGGCTGGGATTTTTGGGGTCCTGTTGGGGTGTTGGGGGTGTGAATTTGGGGTCCCATCGGGGTGGGTGTGTTGGGTGTTAAGGGGTGGGATTTTGGGGTCTTCTTAGGGTGTTGGGATCCTGGGGTTCCTCTTGGGGTGGGGGGCGTTGGGATTTTGGGGTTGTTGTGGTGGGATTTTGGGAGTCCTGTTGGGGTGTTTGGGGTGGGATTTTTGAGGTCCCATCGCAGTGGGAGTGTTGGGTGTCAAGGGGTGGGATTTTTGGGGGTTGTTGTGGTGGGATTTTTGGGGTCCTGTTGGGGTGTTGGGGATGGGATTTTGGGGTCCCATGGGGGTGGGGGTGTTGGGTGTTGAGGAGTGGGATTTTGGGGTTGGGATTTTGGGTGTTGGGGTTGGATGTTGGGATCCTGGAGTTCCTCTTGGGGTGGAGGGTGTTGGGATTTTGGGGTCCCATCGGGGTGGGGGTGTTGGGTGTCAAGGGGTGGGATTTTTGGGGTCCTGTTGGGAGTGTTTGGGGTGGGATTTTGGGGTTGTTGTGGTGGGATTTTGGGGTCCTCTTGGGGTGTTGGGGTGGGAATTTGAGTCCCATCCGGGTGGGGTGTTGGGGTGTCAAGGGCTGGGATTTTTGGGGTCCTGTTGGGGTGTTTGGGGTGGGATTTTGGGGTTGTTGTGGTGGGATTTTGGGGTCCTGTTGGGGTGTTGGGGGTGGGATTTTGGGGTCCCATCGGGGTGGGGGTGTTGGGTGTCAAGGGGTGGGATTTTGGGGTCCCATCGGAGTGGGGGTTTTGGGTGTTAAGGGCTGGGATTTTGGGAGTTGTGGGTGGGATTTTGGGGTTGTTGTGGTGGGATTCTTGGGGTCCCATCGGGTGGGGGTGTTGGGTGTCAGGGGTGGGATTTTGGGTTCCTGTGGGGTGTTGGGGTGGGATTTTGGGTCCCGTTGGGCTGTTGGGTCCTGGGATCCGTTGCACCGAATCTGGGGCTCTGGGTGGTCTCCCCTACTCGGGGGCGTGGGGGTGGGCTCAGATTTGGGGGTCCCATTGCCCAGCAGAGCCATCCCACGGCCGGGGGGTGGTTTGGGGGCATCTCGAGTGGGTCCCCCGGGGTGGGGTTGTGTTAGGGTTAGGGTGTGTTTAGGGGGGGGTTCAGAGTGACCCCCATGCCCCCCCCCGGTGCCCCCCAGGCTGTCGCTGCTGCTGCCGCCGGAGAGGCTGGAGCGGGTCCTGCAGCTCCTCGTGCGCTTCCACGCCCAATTCCTGCGGGAATTCTCCTGAGGGAGGCTGGAATTTCCTGAGGGAGGCGGGAATCCTGAGAGATCCGGATCCCGCAGCTCCTCCCCACGCGGGAATTCTCCCGCGGGATCCGCGCCGGGAGCGCCCCCGGGAGCAGGCAGGGATGGGCAGGGACCATGGGCGGGTCTGGCATTCCCGGCATTCCCGGGATTTTCGGATGGATCAGCCAGGGGAGGCTCCGCCCTGGATTTGGGAGCCTCTCCCGGTGGAATTCCCGGTGGATCTTCCTTCAGGATCCACCATTCCCAACCCAATCCCGGTTCCTGTGCTGTGACTTGGATGTGTTGGGGGGGGAGGGGTGGGGAGAATCCAGGAGGGAATCCAGGGATGGATTCCTGGGATTCAACAATGGATTCCTGGGACCGAGGGTTGGATTTGTGGGATCCAGGGATGGGATCCAGGGATGGATTCCTGGGATGCAGGGATGGGATCCAGGGATGGATTCCTGGGATCCAGGGATGGATTGTGGGATCCAGGGTTTGGATTAATGGGATCCAGGGATGGGCTGTGGGATCCAGGGATGGATTGTGGGATCCAGGGATGGATTGTGAAATCCAGGGTTGGATTTGTGGGATCCAGGGATGGATTCCTGGGATCCAGGATGGGATGCAGGGTTGGATTCCTGGGATGCAGGATGGGATGCAGGGCTGGATTCCTGGGATGCAGGGCTGGATTCCTGGGATCCAGGATGGGATCCAGGATGGGATGCAGGGTTGGATTCCTGGGATGCAGGGCTGGATTCCTGGGATCCAGGGATGGATTCCCGGGATGCAGGATGGGATCCAGGATGGGATGCAGGGTTGGATTCCTGGGATGCAGGGCTGGATTCCTGGGATCCAGGATGGGATCCAGGATGGGATGCAGGGTTGGACTATGGGATGACGGGCTGGATTCCTGGGATCCAGGATGGATTCCTGGGATGCAGGGTTGGATTCCTGGGATGCAGGGCTGGATTCCTGGGATCCAGGATGGGATCCAGGATGGGATCCAGGATGGGATCCAGGATGGGATCCAGGATGGGATGCAGGGTTGGATTCCTGGGATGCAGGGCTGGATTCCTGGGATGCAGGATGGGATCCAGGATGGGATGCAGGGCTGGATTCCTGGGATCCAGGATGGGATCCAGGATGGGATGCAGGGTCGTGGCACCCGTGGCCACCCAGGGAATCTCCTCCATGGATCTGGGAGCCCTGGAGCCTCTCCCAGGGGAATTCCAGTGGATCCCCAGCACCAGGTCCGTGTCCCACCATGGCTCTGCCTCGGGAAGGCTCTGGGAGCAGCATCCCCAATTCCAGGGAGGATTTGGCAGGAAAACCAACTGCCCTGAGGGTTCATCCTGCTGGGAATTCCTGTGGGAAGGGCTGGGGGTCCCCTCTGCTCCTTCCTGGGGCCAAAACACCCCCACTCCCATTCCCAGCGTGTCCTTTTATTATCCAGGGATAAAATTCCCATAAAAGGCCCCGGAGGGGGCTCCGTGGGGTGTCCCTCCCATTCCCAGGGGACATTCCCAGGGGACATTCCCAGGGGACATTCCCAGGGGACATTCCATGAATCTCACATGGTAGCCAGGAGCTCCTGGGTGGCCAGGCGGGCCAGGCCGTGGAAATCCAGCCGGAGATGCTTCCTCCAAAATCGCCGATCCCGCCCATACAGCTGGGCTGGGAAACGGGGGCTGCCTGGGGGGGCAGGAGGAGGAGCCCAAATAGCCCAGATATCCCAGCCCAGATAGCCCAGATATCCCAGCCCATCCCAGATATCCCATCCCATCCCATCCCAGATATCCCATCCCATCCCATCCCATCCCATCCCAGATATTCCATCCCATCCCATCCCATCCCATCCTATCCCAGATATCCCAGCACAGATATCCTATCCTATCCTATCCTATCCTATCCTATCCTATCCTATCCTATCCTATCCCAAATATCCATCCATCTCCATCTCCATCCATCCATCCCATCCCTGTATCCCATCCCATCCCATCCCTGTATCCCATCCCATCCCATCCCATCCCAGATATCCCATCCCATCCCATCCATCCCATCCCATCCCATCCCGTCTCATCCCATCCCATCCCATCCATCCATCCCAGATATCCCATCCATCCCATCCATCCCATCCCATCCCATCCCATCCCATCCATCCCATCCTATCTCCATCCCATCTCATCCCATCCCATCCCATCAATTCCATCCCATCCCATCCCATCCTATCCTATCCCATCCCATCCCATCCCATCCCATCCCATCCCATCTCCATCCATCCCATCTCCATCCATCCCATCCCTATCATCCCATCCATCCCAAATCATCCCATCCATCCCATCCCAGATATCCATCCCATCCCAGCGCTGGAATTAGCGTGCCTGGGGATACGGGGAAGATCCGATATCCCTCCTATCCCAGATATCCCATCCCAGATATCCCATCCCATCCCATCAATCCCATCCCATCAATCCCATCCCATCAATCCCATCCCATCCATCCCATCCCATCCCATCCCATCCCATCCCATCCCATCCCATCCCATCCCAGCTGGGAATCAGGGGCTGCCTGGGGGGATACACAGGGGGAGGATCCCAGATAATCCCTCCTATCCCAGATATCCCAGCACAGATATCCCATCCTATCCTATCCCAGATATCCCATCCCAGATATCCCATCCCATCCCAACCCAACCCATCCCATCCTAGATATCCCATCCCATCCCATCCCAGATATCCCATCCCATCCCATCCCAGAGCTGGGAATCAGGGGCTGCCTGGGGGGATACACAGGGGGAGGATCCCAGATAATCCCTCCTATCCCAGATATCCCATCCTATCCTATCCCAGATATCCCATCCCAGATATCCCATCCCATCCCAACCCAACCCATCCCATCCTAGATATCCCATCCCATCCCATCCCAGATATCCCATCCCATCCCATCCCAGAGCTGGGAATCAGGGGCTGCCTGGGGGGATACACAGGGGGAAGATCCCAGATATCCCATCCTATCCCAGATATCCCCTCCCAGATATCCCATCCCAGATATCCCATCCTATCCTATCCTATCCCAGATATCCCATCACAGATATCCCATCCCAGCCCATCCCAAATATTCCATCCCAGATATCCCATCCCACCCCAGAGCTGAGCTGGGAAACGGGGTCTGCCTATGGGGACAGGAGGAAAGATCCCAGAAACCCCAGCCTAGATATCCCATCCTATCCCAGATATCCCATCCCAGATATCCCATCCCATCCCAGAGCTGGGAATCAGGGGCTGCCTGGGGGGATACACAGGGGGAGGATCTCAGATAATCCCTCCTATCCCAGATATCCCAGCACAGATATCCCATCCTATCCTATCCTATCCTATCCTATCCTATCCTATCCTATCCTATCCTATCCTATCCTATCCTATCCCAGATATCCCATCCCATCCCTCCCATCCCATCCCAGATCATCCCATCCCTCCCATCCCATCCCAGATATCCCAGCACAGATATCCCATCCCATCCCATCCCATCCCATCCCACCCCATCCCATCCCATCCCATCCCAGATATCCCATCCCATCCCATCCCATCCCATCCCATCCCATCCCATCCCATCCCATCCCATCCCACCTCATCCATCCCATCCCAGATATCCCATCCCATCCCATCCCTACTCATCCCATCCCATCCCATCCCAGATATCCCATCCCATCCCATCTCATCCATCCCATCTCATCTCCATCCCATCCCATCCCATCCCATCCTATCCCATCCCAGATATCTCCATCCCATCCCATCCCACCCCATCCCATCCCATCCCATCCCATCCCATCCTATCCCATCCCATCCCATCCATCCCATCCCATCCCATCCCATCCCATCCCATCCCAGATATCCCATCCCATCCCATCCCTCCCATCCCATCCTCACTGATTCCATGGAATATCCTGGCGATGGCTGTCCCGGAGAATTTCTCGTCGGGGCGGATGGACAGGAAGTGTCGGATGTCGGAGCGGACCTGGCCCTCCCAGTCCTGCAGCTGCCCAGGACAGGGATCAGCCCTGCTCATCCCAGATCCAGTGGGGCTCACATCCCAAATCCAATGGAGCTCACATCCCAGATCCAATGGAGCTCACACCCCTCCTCATCCCAAATCCATTGGAGCTCACATCCCTCCTCATCCCAAATCCAGGGGGAACTCAAATCCCTGCTCTTCCTCATCCCAAATCCAATGGAGCTCACATCCCAGATCCAATGGAGCTCACATCCCTCCTCATCCCAAATCCATGGGGAATTCACATCCCTCCTCATCCCAAATCCATGGGGAATTCACATCCCTCCTCATCCCAAATCCAATGGAGCTCACATCCGAAACCCATGGGGAACTCACATCCCTTCTCATCCCAAATCCATGGGGAGCTCTAATCCCTTCTCCTCCTCATCCCAAATCCAATGGAGTTCACATCCCTCCTCATCCCAAATCCTTGGAGCTCACATCCCTCCTCATCCCAAATCCAATGGAGCTCTCATCCCTGCTCCTCCTCATCCCAAATCCAATGGAGCTCACATCCCTCCTCCTCCTCATCCCAAATCCAATGGAGCTCACATCCCTCCTCATCCCAAATCCAATGGAGCTCACATCCCTCCTCATCCCAAATCCATGGGGAACTCAAATCCCTGCTCTTCCTCATCCCAAATCCAATGGAGCTCACACCCTTGCTCATCCCAAATCCAATGGAGCTCACATCCCAAATCCATTGTAGCTCACATCCCTGCTCATCCCAAATCCATTGGAGCTCACATCCCTGCTCATCCCAAATCCATTGGAGCTCACATCCCAAATCCATTGTAGTTCACATCCCTGCCCTCCCTCCTCCCCAACGCTGCCCCTTGGCCAAGGCCGGAATTCCGGAGGCTCCGGAGCCGCTGCTTTACCCGAGTGCTTCCAAGCTCCTCCTGCTCCTCCTGCTGCTCCTCCTGCTGCTCCTCCTGCTGCCCTTCCGCTCCGTGGGGATCCCTCTCGAAGTATTCCCGGATCAGATCCTTGAGTTGGGCGCTCCTCTCCTCCACCTCCCGGTCCGGAGGGTGCGGATGGCTCGTCGGGAATGCCACGCTGCTCCCGACCCATCGTCAGCTCCCGCCCTTTCCCAGGGAGGCGGGAGCAGGGCGGGAATCCTGGGGAATGGGGGGTGGGGGGGGTTGGTTTTCCTCACCTCTGGAATGCCCGGAAGCAGGCCTGGAGCTGGCTCAGGGCCGCCTTTTCCCGGGATCGCACGCGCCGGAGCAGGAAGTGGCAGATGGAATCCAGCTCCGCCCCGCTCAGGTCGCCGTAGGAGCGGAAGTGGAAGGAAAGCTCCTGGAATTCCACCTGGATCCCACTTTTCCCTGGGAGAGCAGGGAGAGCTGGGACTCCAGAGGGGATGCCACCAGCCCCTCCAGCCCAATCCCAATCCCAGTCCCAATCCCAATATAAATCCCAATCCCAACCACAATCCCAATATCAATCCCAATCTCAATGCCAAACCCCAATCCCAACCCCAATCCCAAACCCAATCCTAACCCCAATCCTGAATCCCAATCCCAATCACCAATCCTAAATCCTAATCACCAATCCCAATCCCAAATCCCAACCCCAAATCCAATCCCAATCCTAATCCGAAATCCGAATCCCATTCCCAATCTCAATCCCAATACCCAATCCCAACCCCAATCTCAATCTCAATCCCAAATCCCAATCCCAAATCCCATTTTCCATCCCAATCCCAGTCCAACTCTCAATCCCAAATCCCAATCCCAACTCCCAAGCCACAATCCCAACCACAGTCCTAATCTCAAACCCCAATCCCAATCCAAATCCAAAATCTCAATCCACAATCCCAATCCCCAACCCCACCCCAAACACAATCTCAATCCCAAATCCGAATCTCAATCTAATCCCAAATCCCAATCCCAACCCCAATCCAAAACCCAACCCCAATGTCAATCTAAATCCCAATCTCACACTCAATCCCAATCCCAAATCCCAACCACAATCCCAATCCCAATCTCATTCCCAATCCCAATCCCAATCCCAGTCAGAATCTCAATGCCAAATCCTAATCTACAACCCCAATCCCAATCCCAACCGCAATCCCAACTCAGCCCAAATCCCAATCTCTACACCCAATCCCTATCCCAATCCCAATCCCATTCCCAACTCCAACCCCAATCCCGATGCCGATGGGTACCGGTCCTTTGCCGGGGGTCCCACTGGAGCTGCCGGAGGTGCCGCTTCACCAGCGCCGCTTCCCAGCCCATGGAATCGCTCAGCTCCACCACGTCCAACTCCACGGCTCCGGAATTCCGGTGCTCCCGCCCCGCCAGCCGCTCCCGCGCCAGGAAAACACCCACGGGGGGGAAACAGAAAATCCGCTGATTTGGGTCTAAACTCATTGGAGGGGAATCCATTTTTAAATCAGGCAAGCAGATCCTCGTTTCTGCAAAATCATTTTTAGGGTCTAAAGGCTCATTTTTCATTTTCAAGGCCAAAATCTGCATTATTTTCTGATGAGTCAAAATCTGCATTTTTGTGGTCAAAAAGGTCATTTTTAAGGGGAAATTCCTCATTTTCATGGGCCAAAATCTGCATCTTTATGGTCAAAATTGTCATTTCTGAGGAGAAATCCCTCATTTTTCTGGTATAAAATCTGCATTTTTATGGTCTAAAAGGCTCATTTTTGAGGCGAAATCCCTCATTTTCAAGGCCAAAATCTGCATTTTTAGGGTCTAAAGGTTCATTTATGAGGAGAAATCCCTCATTTTGAAAGTCAAAATCTGCATTTTTAGTGTCCAATGTCCATTTTTTAGGGCAGAAAATCGCATTTTTAGGGTCTAAAATTTCATTTTTGAGGCAAAATCCCTCCTTTTCTGAGCCCCAATCCTCATTTTTAGGGTCAAACGCCTGGGTTTCTAGGGTCATCGCACATCTGAAGTGGCAAATTTTTAGAGTCAAATATCTCAGTTTTGAGAGCCAAATTCCCTCAGTTTTAGGGTCCAATTCAAATTTTCAGGAGTCAATTCCTCAGATTTGCAGAGTCAAATTTCCTGGCTCAAATCCCTCAATTTTAGAGGCAATTCCCACATTTTGAGAGTCAATTCCCACATTTTCAGGGTTCAAATTTCCTGGGCTCAAATCCCTAATTTCGAGGGTCAATTCCTACATTTTGAGGCTCCATTCCCACAATTTTAGGAGTCAATTCCCAGATTTAAGAGTCAATTCCCCCATTTTCAGGGTGAAATTTTGGGAGTCAATTCCCAGATTTGAGAGTCAATTCCCCACAATTGTAGGAGTCAAATTTTGAGAGTCAATTCCCAGATTTTCAGGGTCAGTTCCTACATTTTGAGGCTCCATTCCCCCATTTTCAGGGTGAAATTTTGGGAGTCAATTCCCAGATTTTTCAGGGTCAAATCCTCCTTTTCAGGACAACTGAGAGGAGGGGGAAAACAACCAAATCCCGCTGGATTCGGGATGGGGACGATGCGGGAATGCCGGAGCGGGAATTCCGAGGGTCCCACCTGCGCGCCAGGTCCCGGAGCTGGCGGGGCCCTCCGGAGCAGCGGATGCGGCAGCGGGAATAGGTGGGAAGCAGCAGCTCCAACCAGCGCTGCGGGTGCAGCTCCAGGTAGCACAGCAGGGTCTCGATCCCTGCAGGGAAGAGGAGAATTCCCAGTGGGAATTTTCCCCCCCTTTGGGAATGACATCCCGGGAGATTCCCGATTTTTGCAGCCCCCCTCACCTTCCTCGCGCACGTCCAGGGATTCCACGGAGCGCTGGATGGGCAGGCAGCGCTCGTGGCCGTGGCAGACGCGGTCCAGGGGTCTCGTCCCGGGGTTTTCCGGTTTTTCCTCGGCCTCCTCTTCCAGAAGTTCCGCCATTTCGGAGTCTTCCACCTCCTCCCTGACCTGTGGGATCGGAACATTCCAGCTGGGAATGTCCCTGGGAATGTCCCTGCCCGAGGCTCGGCCACCTCTTTAGGGGCTGAACCCACCCTGGGGAGGAGAAATCCCTCATTTTCTGGGCCTAAATCTGCATTTTTGTGGTCAAAAAGCTCATTTTGGAGGAGAAATCCCTCATTTTTAAAGTCAAATCTGCATTTTTGTGGTCAAAAAGCTCCTTTTGGAGGAGAAATCCCTCATTTTCAAGGCCAAAATCTGCATTTTTGTGGTAAAATCTGCATCTTTGTGTTCAAAAGCTCCTTTTGGAGGAGAAATCCTCATTTTCGAAAATCTGCATTTTTGTGGTCAAAAAGCTCCTTTTGGAGGAGAAATCCCTCATTTTCTGGGCCTAAATCTGCATTTTTGTGGTCAAAAAGCTCCTTTTGGAGGAGAAATCCCTCATTTTCAAGGCCAAAATCTGCATTTTTGTGGTCAAAAAGTTCATTTTTGAGGAGAAATCCCTCATTTTTAAAGTCAAAATCTGCATTTTTGTGGTCAAAAAGCTCCTTTTGGAGGAGAAATCCCTCATTTTCAAGGCCAAAATCTGCATTTTTATGGTCTAAATGTTCATTTTCAAGGTAAAACGCCTCATTTTCAAGGCCAAAACCTGCATTTTTGTGGTGAAAAAGTTCATTTTTGAGGCAAAAATCCCTAATTTTTCAGGGCCAAAATCTGCATTTTTATGGCCAAAATTGTAATTTTTGAGCAGAAATCCCTCACTTTTCTGGTATAAAATCTACATATTTATGGTCTAAAAGGCTCATTTTTGAGGTAAAATCCCTCATTTTCAAGGCCAAAATCTGCATTTTTGTGGTCAAAAGCTCATTTTTGAGGAGAAATCCCTCATTTTCTGGGCCAAACCCCACATTTTTATGGTCTAAAAGTCTCATTTGTGAAGCAAAATCCCTCATTCTTAAAGTTAAAATCTGCATTTTTAGGGTCCAATGTCCATTATTGGTGGCAGAAAATCACGTTTTTAGGGTCTAAAATTTCATTTTTGAGGCAAAATCCCTCCTTTTCTGAGCACAAATCCCCATTTTTAGGGTCAAATGCCTGGGTTTTAGAGAAAAAGTCGCATTTTTAGGGCAAATTATCTCAGTTTTGAGGTCAAATCCTTTGGTTTTAGGCTCCGAATTCCATCATTTTCAGGGTCAATTCCCTCAATTTGAGAGTCAAATTTCCTGGCTCAAATCCCTCATTTTTCAAGGTTAATTCCCACATTTTCAGGGTCAAATTTTGAGAGTCAATTCCCAGACTTTCGGGGCCAAATCCTTCCTTTTCAGGCTTAAATTTTCAGAGTCAAATCCCACATTTTGAGAGTGAATTCCTACATTTTCTGGGTCAAATTTTGGGAGTCAATTCCCCCAATTTCAGAGTCAAATCCCAGATTACGAGAATCATTTCCCCAATTTTGAGCCTCAACCTCCCCCATTTTCCAGTCAAATCCCACATTTTGAGAGTCAATTCCCCCGTTTTGAGCCCCAACCCCCCCATTTTTCAGTCAAATCCCCCATTTTCAGAGTCAATCTCCACATTTTGAGCCTCAACCTCCCCCATTTTCCAGTCAAATCCCACATTTTCAGAGTCAATCTCCACATTTTGATCCTCAACCCCCCCATTTTCCAGTCAAATCCCCCATTTCGAGAGTCAATTCCTCCAATTTCAGAGTCAAATCCCACATTTCAAGAGTCAACTCCCCTATTTTGAGCCTCAACCCCCATTTTCCAGTCAAATCCCACATTTCGAGAGTCAATTCCCCCAATTTCAGGGTCAAATCCCCCATTTCGAGAGTCAATTCCCCTCGTTTTGAGCCTCAACCCCCCCATTTTTCAGTCAAATCCCCCATTTTCAGAGTCAATCTCCACATTTGAGCCTCAACCCCCCCCTTTTTCAGTCCAAATCCCACATTTTCAGAGTCAATCTCCACATTTGGAGCCTCAACCCCCCCCATTTTCCAGCCAAATCCTCCATTTCGAGAGTCAATTCCTCCAATTTCAGAGTAAAGTCCCACATTTCAAGAGTCAACTCCCCTATTTTGAGCCTCAACCCCCCCATTTTCCAGTCAAATCCCCCATTTCGAGAGTCAATTCCTCCAATTTCAGAGTCAAATCCCACATTTCGAGAGTCAATTCCCCCGTTTTGAGCCTCAACCCCCCCATTTTTCAGTCAAATCCCCCATTTTGATCCATCCACCCCTCTCTCCTCTCCTCACCTGGGCATCCCCCCTCTCCTTCCCGTAGATCTGCCGGCACTTGCAGGGAGCGAAAACCTCCAGCACCAACCGCTTGATGGCCCAAAATTCCACCGTGTCGCCGTAGATGTGACGCCGCAGCTCGGGGAGATCCCCACCCTGTGACAAAACCACACGGATTTACAGCAGAAAAGCGGGAAAAACCCCTAAAACCCCGTGGGGGGCAGCGTTACCTCCGGGTCCAGGAAGAGGTGGCAGAGGGCGGGTCGGCCATCGCGGCCGGCGCGGCCGATCTCCTGCACGTAGCTCTCCAGGTCCTTGGGCAGGTTGTAGTGGATGACGGCGCGCACGTCGCGCTTGTCCAGCCCCATCCCGAAGGCCACCGTGGCCACCACCACCCGCAGCCGCCCCCTCATGAAGAGGCGCTGGACGCGCCGGCGCTCCCCGCACGATAACCCGGCGTGGTAGGCGGCGGCCGCGCTGAGGGGAGGCGGGGGGCAGCCTGAGGGGAGAAAAAAGGCGGGAAAATGGGTTGGGTGAGGGGTTGGAGATCGAAAAGGGGAGCCCCGAAACATGAGGGAGGTCACTCTCAAAGCATGAGGGAGTTCACTCTCAGAATGGGAAACGGACACTCAAAATGAGGGATTGGACTGTGAAAATGGGATCCCAAAATATGAGGGAGTTCACTCTCAGAATGGGGAAACGGACACTCAGAATGAGAGACTGGACTGTGAAAATGGGATCCCAAAACATGAGGGAGTTCACTCTCAAAGCATGAGGGAGTTCACTCTCAGAATGGGGAAATGGAGGTTCAAAATGAGGGATTGGAGTTTGAAAATGGGACCCCAAAACATGAAGGAGTTCACTCTCAGAATGGGGAAATGGACGCTCAAAATGAGGGATTGGAGCCTGAAAATGGGATCCCCAAAACATGAGGGAGGTGACTCTCAAAATGGGGAAATGGACACTCAAAATGAGAGATTGGACTGTGAAAATCGGACCCCAAAACATGAGGGAGTTCACTCTCAAAACATGAGGGAGTTCACTCTCAAAACATGAGGAAGTTCACTCTCAAAGCATGAGGGAGTTCACTCTCAAAATAGGGAGATGGATGCTCAAAATGGGGAAATGGACTCTCAGAATGAGGGATTGGACTTTGAAAATGGGACCCCAAAACATGAGGGAGTTCACTCTCAAAACATGAGGGAGTTCACTCTCGAAGCCTGGGAATTGGCACTCAAAATGAGGGATTGGAGCCTGAAAATGGGACCCTCAAAACATGAGGGAGTTCACTCTCAAAGTCTGGGAATTGGCACTCAAAATGAGGGATTGGAGCTTGAAAACGGGACCCCAAAACATGAGGGAGTTCACTCTCAAAACATGAGGGAGTTCACTCTCGAAGTCTGGGAATTGGCATTCAAAATGAGGGATTGGAGCCTGAAAATGGGATCCCCAAAACATGAGGGAGTTCTTTTTCAAAACATCAGGGAGTTCACTCTCAAAATGGGGAAATGGATGCTCGAAATGGGGAAATGGAGGCTCAAAATGAGGGATTTGAGTCTGAAAATGGGACCCCAAAACATGAGGGAGTTCACTCTCGAAGTCTGGGAATTGGCACTCAAAATGAGGGATTTGAGCCTGAAAATGGGATCCCCAAAACATGAGGGAGTTCACTCTCAAAACATGAGGGAGTTCACTCTCAAAGTCTGGGAACTGACACTCAAAATGTGGGATTTAACCCCAAAAATGAGGGAATTGGCTCTCAGAAATGTGGGAATTGACACTCAAAGTGAGGGATTTGACCCCGAAATATGTGGGAATTGAGTCTCAAAATGTGGGATTTGACTCTCAAAATGAGGGATTTGACCCTGAAAATGAGGGAATTGAACCTCAAAATGAGGGAGCTGACCCCAAAAATGTGGGAGTTGACTCTCAAAATCTGGGAACTGACTCCCAAAATTTGACCCTGAAAAAAATGTGGGACTCGACTCTCAACATTTGACCGACCCTGAAAAAAATGTGGGACTCGACTCTCAACATTTGACCCTGAAAAATGTGGGAATTGACTCTCAAAATGAGGGATTTGACTCCCAGAATCTGACCCTTAAAAGGTGGGAATTGACTCTCAAAATTTGACCCTGAAAAGGTGGGAACTGAATCACAAAATCTGGCAACTGACTCTCAAAATGAGGGATTTGACTCTGAAAATGCGGGATTTGACTCCCAAAATTTGACCCTGAAAACGTGGGAATCGACCCCAAAAAAGAGGAATTTGACACAGAAATTTTGACTCTCAAATTGAGGGAATTGACTCTCAAAATTTGACTCTGAAAATGTGGGAATTGACTCTCAAAGGGAGAGATTTGACTCTCAAATGTAGGAACTGAAGTCAAGGGTGGAGAACTTGGGTTGGGATGATGTTCCCAAGGAATGGTTCAGATCCGCTCGGTTGGGAAAGTGGGATGGGAACCCCTTTGTGGGGCAATTCCCTCATTTTGGGAGTCAAATCCCACATTTTCAGGGTCAAGTCCCTCATTTTGAGAGTAAAATTTTAAGGGTCAATTCCCTCATTTCCAGGCTCAAATCCCTCATTTCCAGACTCAATTCCTTCATTTCCCATCTCAAATCCCTCATTTCCCAGCACAATCCCGCTCCAAGCCACTCCCAAGGGCCGAGCTGAGCCATTCCCACATGGAATGCCCTCCCAGGACACCCCATTCTCCTTCCCCACCCTTTCCCAGCTTTTCCCTACCTTTCCCTCTGGTCCCCGGGGTGGTTGTGGCACATTCCGGGCCGGGAATTCCCTGGAGTCGGGTTCGGATGAGGGCGGCCACGCGCTCCGTCTCCTCGCGCCGCGTGCAGTAGACGATGATGGAATCCAGGGCTCCGAAACGCTCCCCCCGGAGCAGGGAAACCAAGGCCTGCGGGACCACAATGGTGCCAAAATTCCACAAAAAAAGATGGAAACACGATGGAAATCCCCCTTAAATCCCGGGGTCCCCCCATCCCGACCTCGTCGCGGTCGCGCTCCATGGACACCGAGAGGAGCAGGTTGGGCGGCACCGCGGCCGAGCGCGCCGGAGCCTCTTCCCCGGCGGGGATCCCCAAGTGCCGCGCCACGTCCCGAGCCGTGGCCGGCGTGGCCGTGGCCGTCAGGCCCAGGAAGCAGCGGATGCCCAGGCGGTCCCGCAGAACCTGCCGGAGAAATCCAGGGGGAAAAATTCCAGGGGAGAAAAAAAAACGATCAGGAGTGTGGTGGTTGTTCCACATCCCCCCACAGGGGTTGTCCCACAGGGATTGTCCCCCATCCCCACAGTGGTTGTCCCCCATCCCTGTGAGTTGTCCCCCATCCCCAGTGAGTTGTCCCCCATCCCCACAGTGATTGTCCCCCATCCCCACAGTGGTTGTCCCCCATCCCCTGTGGGTTGTCCCCCATCCCTGTGTGGGTTGTCCCCCATCCCCTGTGGGTTGTCCCCCATCCCTGTGGGTTGTCCCCCATCCCTGTGGGTTGGCCCCCACCCCTTGTGGGTTGTCCCCCATCCCTGTGTGGGTTGTCCTCCACTCCCGGTGGGTTGTCCCCCATCCTCACAGCGATTGTCCCCCATCCCTGTGAGTTGTCCCCCATCCCTCTGTGGGTTGTCCCCCATCCCTGTGGGCTGTCCCCATCCCCTGTGGGGTTTGTCCCCATCCCCTGTGGGGTTTGTCCCCCACCCCCGTGGGTTGTCCCCACCCCCCGTGGGTTGTCCCCCATCCCTGTTGGTTGTCCCCCATCCCTGTGGGTTGTCCAACATTCTCACAGTGAATTGTCCCCCATCCCCTGTGGGGTTTGTCCCCCATCCCTGTGGGTTGTCCCCCATCCCCTCTGTGGGTTGTCCCCCATCCCTTGTGATTTGTCCCCCATCCCTGTGTGGATTGTCCCCCATCCCCTGTGGGGTTTGTCCCCCATCCCTGTGGGTTGTCCCCCATCCCTGTGGATTGTCCCCCATCCCTTGTGATTTGTCCCCCATCCCTGTGTGGATTGTCCCCCATCCCTGTGGATTGTCCCCCATCCCCTGTGGGTTGTCCCCCATCCCTGTGAGGTTTGTCCCCCATCCCCTGTGGGTTGTCCCCCATCCCTGTGTGGATTGTCCCCATCCCTGTGGGTTGTCCCCCATCCCTGTGTGGATTGTCCCCCATCCCTGTGGGTTGTCCCCATCCCTGTGTGGATTGTCCCCATCCCCGTGGATTGTCCCCCATCCCCTGTGGGTTGTCCCCATCCCTGTGAGGTTTGTCCCCCATCCCCTGTGGGTTGTCCCCATCCCTGTGTGGATTGTCCCCCATCCCCTGTGGGTTGTCCCCTCACCCCACAGTGATTGTCCCCCATCCCTGTGGGTTGTCCAACATTCTCACAGTGGGTTGTCCCCCATCCCTTGTGATTTGTCCCCCATCCCTGTGGGTTGTCCCCCATCCCCCTGTGGATTGTCCCCCATCCCCTGTGGGGTTTGTCCCCCATCCCCTGTGGGGTTTGTCCCCCATCCCCTGTGAGTTGTCCCCCACCCCCGTGGGTTGTCCCCCATCCCTGTGGGTTGTCCCCCATCCCCCTGTGGATTGTCCCCCATCCCTGTGTGGATTGTCCCCCATCCCCGTGTGTTGCCCCCCATCCTCTGTGGGTTGTCCCCCCTCCCCTGTGAGTTGTCCCCCACCCCCCGTGGGTTGCCCCCACCCCCGTGGGTTGTCCCCACCTTGCAGATGCGCAGGTAGGAGGGTCTGAAGTTGTGTGCCCACTGGGACACGCAGTGAGCCTCGTCCAGGCAGGCGAAGGCCACGGGTGGGAGGCGATCCCGGCCCCCAGGAACGCCGAGCCGGAGCCGGTGCCGCCCACCAGGGCCTCGGGAGACACGAGCAGCACCTGCACCTCGCCCGCCCGCACCTGAGGGGACAGCGGCAATTCTGGAGGTGAAATCCCTTGTTTTCCGGGCCCAAATCCACATTTTTAGGGAGAAAAATCAGAATTTTAAGTAGCGTAATCTCATTTTTGGGGCGAAATCCCTAATTTTCCAGGCCAAAGTCACATTTTTGGATTCAAGTCTTAATTTCTCGGGGGGGGGGGGAAAAGTTACATTTTTAGGGTCTAAAGTCACATTTTTGGGGCCAAATTCCTCATTTTCTAGGGCCAAATTCTTTATTTTCTGGGGTCAAAGTCTTCATTTTCTGGGGCCAAATTCCTCATTTTCAAGCCCAAACTTTAATTTTTTTGTGGGAAAATAGAACATTCGTAAGGTCTAAAACCTCATTTTTGAGGTCAAATCCATCATTTTCCGGGCCAAACTCCACGTTTTCAGGCCCAAACCTTAATTTTTCTATGGGAAAACAACATTTTTAGGATCTAAAATCTCATTTTTGAGGCCAAAGCCCTCATTTTCCAGGTCAAAGTCACATTTTTGGATTCAAATCTTAATTTCTCGGCGGGGAAAAAAATCACATTTTTAGGGGCTAAATCCACATTTTGGGGGCCAAATTCCTCATTTTCCAGGGCCAAACCCCACATTTTCTGTGCCAAACTCCACATTTTCATGCCCAAAGCTTAATTTTTTTGTGGGAAAATAGAACATTTGTAAGGTATAAAACCTCATTTCTGAGGTCAAATCCCTCATTTTCCGGGCCAAACTCCACGTTTTCTGGCCCAAACCCTTATTTTTCTGTGGGAAAACAACATTTTTAGGATCTAAAATCTCATTTTTGAGGTCAAATCCCTCATTTCCCAAGCCCAAATCCACCCTTTTAGACTCGAACCTTAATTCTTTGGGGGGAAAAAAGCCACATTTTTCAAGCCTAAAACCTCATTTTTTGAGAGAAATCCTTTTTCAGGGCAAAATGCACATTTTTAGGGTCTAAACTTCAGTATTTGAGGGAAAATCCCTCATCCAAAATCCATATTTTTAGGGTAAAATGCCCATTTTTAGGGAGCAAATCACAATTTGAGGGTGTGAAATCTCATTTTTGAGGCAAAAACCTTCATTTTTCGGGCCCAAAACCCACATTTTCCAGGTCAAAATCCACATTTTCAGGTCCAAACCCTTATTTTTCTGTGGGAAAACAGAACATTTTTAGACTCTAAAATCTCATTTTTCAGACCAAATCCCTCATTTTCCAGGCTTGAATCCACCTTTTAGACTCGAACCTTAATTCTTTGGGGGGAAAAAAGCCACATTTTTCAAGCCTAAAACCTCATTTTTTTGAGAGAAATCCTTTTTCAGGGCAAAATGCACATTTTTAGGGTCTAAACTTCAGTATTTGAGGGAAAATCCCTCATCCAAAATCCATATTTTTAGGGTAAAATGCCCATTTTTAGGGAGCAAATCACAATTTTAGAGTGTGAAATCCCATTTTTGAGGCCAAAGCCCTCATTTTCCAGGCTCAAATCCACCTTTTAGACTCAAACCCTTAATTCCTTGGGGGGAAAAAAGCCACATTTTTCAAGCCTAAAACCTCATGTTTTTGGGAAGAAATCCTTCACTTTCCAGGGCAAAATCCACATTTTTAGGGTCTAAACTTCAGTATTTGAGAAAAAAACCCTCATTACAAATCCATATTTTTAGGGTAAAATGCCCGTTTTTAGGGAGCAAATCAGAATTTCAGGGTGTGAAATGTCATTTTTGAGGCCAAAGCCCTCATTTTCCAGGCTCAAATCCACCTTTTAGACTCGAACCTTAATTCTTTGGGGGTAAAAAAGCCACATTTTTCAAGCCTAAAACCTCATTTTTTTGGGGAGAAATCCTTCCCTTTCCAGGGCAAAATCCACATTTTTAGGGTCTAAACTTCAGTATTTGAGGAAAAACCCCTCATCCCAAATCCATACTTATAGGGCAAAACAGCCATTTTTAAGCAGCAAATCAGAATTTTAGGGTGTGAAATCTCATTTTTGAGGCCAAATCCCTCATTTTCCAGGCTCGAATCCACCTTTTTAGAGTTGAACCTTAATTCTCTGGGGGGAAAAAAGCCACATTTTTCAAGCCTAAAACCTCATTTTTTGGGGAGAAATCCTTCCCTTTCCAGGGCAAAATCCACATTTTTAGGGTCTAAACTTCAGTATTTGAGAAAAAAACCCTCATCCCAAATCCATACTTATAGGGTAAAACAGCCATTTTTAAGCAGCAAATCAGAATTTTAGGGTGTGAAATCTCATTTTTGAGGCCAAATCCATCATTTTCCAGGCTCGAATCCACCTTTTTAGAGTTGAACCTTAATTCTTTAGGGGGAAAAAAAGCCACATTTTTCGAGTCTCAAGTCTCTTCTTTTGTGAGCAATTTTCCAGGACAAAAATGCACATTTTTAGGGTCTAAAAACTTCAGCATCCGAGGAAAAACCCCTCATCCCGAATCCACATTTTCAGGTTAAAACGCCCATTTTTAAGGAGCAAACCCAAATTTTCGGGTCTGAGCTCCCATTCCTGAGCCCCGAACCCTCCTCCCTCATCCTGAGGGGAGGCGATGGCGGCGCCCTCACCTTTTCCAGGACTTTTTCCCGCTGGGCTCTGGACATGTTGGAGTGGACGCAGACGGCCCTCAGGCAGGGCGGGAGCCCCGACACCTGCGAGGCGGTGACATTTTAGGCATCTCCCGGCATTTTCCAGGTGGGAACGAGGCAGGAAAAGCTGAGAGGAGGTGGGGGGGAGTACCTGGTCGTCCATGAGGGAGACGAGCGGCGACACCACGAGGGTGAGGGCACGGCGGCAGCGCTGGTACAGCAGGGCGGGCAGTTGGTAGCACAGCGATTTACCCAGCCCCGTGGGCAGCACCACCAGCGTGGATAACCCTGAGGGGGAAAATGGGAATTGCCAGAAGTTACAGAGCTGGGAAAAGAGGGCAGGAAGAGGAGGAGGGAGGGAAGGGTGTGGGCAACACCACCAGTGTGGATAACCCTGAGGGGAAAAAATGGGAATGCCTAGAAGTTACAAAGCTGGGAAAAAAGGGTGGGAAGAGGAGGAGGGGAGGGTGTGAGCAACACAACCCTGAGGGAAAAAGGGGGAAAAAATGGGAATTCCCAGAAGCTACAAAGCTGGGAAAAAAGGGTGGGAAGGGTGTGGGCAACACCACCAGTGTGGATAACCCTGAGGGAAAAGGGGAAAAAACCAATGGGAATGCCTAGAAGTTACAAAGCTGGGAAAAAAGGGCGGGAAGGGTGTGGGCAACACCACCAGTGTGGATAACCCTGAGGGAAAAGGGGAAAAATGGGAATTGCCAGAAGTTACAGAGCTGGGAAAAGAGGGCAGGAAGAGGAGGAGGGAGGGAAGGGTGTGGGCAACACCACCAGCATGGATAACCCTGAGGGGAAAAGGGGAAAAAAACAATGGCAATGCCCAGAAGCTACAGAGTTGGGAAAAAAGGTGGGAAGAGGAGGAGGGAGGGTGTGGGTAACACAACCCTGAGGGAAAAAGGGGGAAAAAATGGGAATGTCCAGAAGCTACAAAGCTGGGAAAAAAGGTGGGAAGAGGAGGGAGGGGAGGGAAAAAACCCAGGAATTCCTAGAAGCTACGGAGCTGGGAAAAAAGGGCAAGAAGAGGAGGGAGGGGAGGGGAGGGTGTGGGGAACACAACCCTGAGGGAAAAAGGGGAAAAAAATGGGAATGCCCAGAAGTTACAAAGCTGGGGAAAAAAGGCGGGAAGAGGAGGGAGGGGAGGGAAAAACCCCAGGAATTCCCAGAAGCTACAGAGCTGGGATAAAAGGGCGGGAAGAGGAGGGAGGGGAGGGAGCTGGCAACACCACCAGCGTGGATAACCCTGAGGGGAAAGGGGAAAAAAATGGGAATGCCCAGAAGCTACAGAGCTGGGAAAAAAGGGTGGGAAGAGGAGGAGGGAGGGGAGGGTGTGGGCAACACAACCCTGAGGGAAAAAGGGGAAAAAATGGGAATGCCCAGAAGCTACAAAGCTGGGATAAGGAGGGAGGGGAGGGAGCGGGCAACACCACCAGTGTGGATAACTCTGAGGGAAAAGGGGAAAAAAACAATGGGAATTCTCAGAAGCTACAGAGTTGGGAAAAAAGGGCGGGAAGAGGAGGAGGGAGAGGAGGGTGTGGGCAACAGCACCAGCGTGGATAACCCTGAGGGAAAAGGGGAAAAAAACATAGGAATTCCCAGAAGCTACAAAGCTGTGAAAAGGAGGGAGGGGAGGGTGTGGGCAACAGCACCAGTGTGGATAACCCTGAGGGGGAAAAATGGGAATTGCCAGAAGCTACAGAGCTGTGAAAAGGAGGGAGGGAAGGGTGTGGGCAACACCACCAGCATGGATAACCCTGAGGGAAAAGGGGAAAAACAGTGGGAATGCCCAGAAGCTACAAAGCTGGGAAAAAAGGGCGGGAAGGGTGTGGGCAACAATACCAGCGTGGATAACCCTGAGGGGAAAAGGGGAAAAAACCAATGGGAATGCCCAGAAGCTACAGAGTTGGGAAAGGAGGAGGAGGGTGTGGGCACAGCACCAGCGTGGATAGAGAGGTGGAAGAGGAGGAGGGGAGGTGGGTAATACCACCCTGAGGGAAAAAGGGGAAAAAAATGGGAATGCCCAGAAGCTACAAAGCTGGGAAAAGGAGGGAGGAGAGGGTGTGGACAACACCACCAGCGTGGATAACACAATCCTGAGGGAAAAAGGGGAAAAAATGGGAATTCCCAGAAGCTACAAAGCTGGGAAAAAAGGTGGGAAGAGGAGGGAGGGGAGGGAAAAAAACCAGGAATTCCCAGAAGCTACAGAGCTGGGAAAAAAGGGCGGGAAGAGGAAGGAAGGGAGGGTGTGGGCAACACCACCAGTGTGGATAACCCTGAGGGGAAAAGGTAGAAAAATGGGAATTCCCAGAAGCTTCAAAGCTGGGAAAAAAGGGCGGGAAGAAGAGGGAGGGGAGGGTGTGGGCAACACAATCCTGAGGGAAAAAGGGGAAAAAATGGGAATGCCCAGAAGCTACAAAGCTGGGAAAAAAGGGTGGGAAGAAGAGGGAGGGGAGGGAAAAACCCCAGGAATTCCCAGAAGCTACAAAGCTGGGAAAAAGGGCAGGAAGAGGAAGGTGGGGTCCAACCGCAGAGGATCCTCATGACGGCCACGGCCTGGCCCGGGCGGAACGAGGCGTAGCCCAACTCCCTCAGAGCTTCCAGCACCTCCTCCGGCGGATCTGCGGGATGGAGGGTACGGAGATGGTGGCATTCCGAGGGGTAATTCCCACCTGGAATCCCTCCCTGTCGTACCTGGCACTGCTCCGTCCGGTCCCAGGCTGTAAAGCGGCTCCACGGGCGCCGGAAGAGGACACGGAGCCAATTCCGGCCTCCGCGTATCCAGGGACGGCGGCGCTTCCAGGGAGTCGGAGCCGCTCCCTGGCACGGAAGAGGGAGAAAGAGTCGGGATTCAAAGGGGGCATTCCCAATTTGGGCTCTTAGGAGGCGAAATCCACATTTTTAGAGCACGATGTCAATTTTTAGGGGAGAAAAATGATGTTTTTAGGGGAGAACAATGACATTTTTAGGGGAGAAAATCGCATTTTTAAGGGAGAACGGTGACATTTTTAGGGGAGGAAAGTCACATTTTTCGGGTCAAACCTCACGTTTTTGGAGTCAAGCATATGTTAAGGTCTAAAATTTCATTTTTGAGGCCAAATTCCTCATTTTCAAGGCCAAAATCCCAATTTTTAAGGTTTAAAGCCATCATTTTAGGGTCAAATCCCTCAGTTTTAAGATCCAGCCTCCTTTTTTTTAAGGCAAAACCCCACAGTTTAAGGACCAAATTCCTCATTTTTATGGCTCAATCCCTCTCTTAGGATAAAAAGCTGCATTTTTGGGGCCCAACCCCTCCTTTTTAGCCCCCAAATCCCAACCTTCCAAGCCCAATCCCTTCTTTTTAGCCCCCAAATCCCAACTTTCCAAGCCAAACCCCTCCCTTTTAGCCCCCAAATCCCAACTTTTTAGCCCCCAAATCCCAACTTTCCAAGCCCAATCCCTCCTTTTTAATGTTGGAATCTCTTCCCTCCAGCCCCTCCCGTCCCCTCACCGGAGATTCCCGGGAAAACGCTGTTGGTCCTTCGTGCCACTTCTTCCAGAGTGGGAAGAGGATCTTCCTCCTCCTCCTCCTCCTCCTCCTTGGGATCATTTTCCGCCGGGAACGATCCCGAATCCCTCCCTGCGTGTGGAAAATGGGATCATTCCCCCACTGTGGGGGGAATCCAGGACTGTGTCCCATGGGATGGGCTCTGGAGCTCCATCCAGGACTGTGTCCCATGGGATGATCCATCCAGGACTGTGTCCCATGGGATGGGCTCTGGAGCTCCATCCAGGACTGTGTCCCATGGGATGGGCTCTGGAGCTCCATCCAGAACTGTGTCCCATGGGATGGACTCTGGAGCTCCATCCAGGACTGTGTCCCATGGGATGGGCTCTGGAGCTCCATCCAGAACTGTGTCCCATAGGATGATCCATCCAGGACTGTGTCCCATGGGATGATCCATCCAGGACTGTGTCCCATGGGATGGGCTCTGGAGCTCCATCCAGGACTGTGTCCCATGGGATGGACTCTGGAGCTCCATCCAGGACTGTGTCCCATGGGATGGGCTCCTGGAGCTCCATCCAGGACTGTGTCCCATGGGATGGGCTCTGGAGCTCCATCCAGGACTGTGTCCCATGGGATGATCCATCCAGGACTGTGTCCCATGGGATGGACTCTGGAGCTCCATCCAGGACTGTGTCCCATGGGATGGACTCTGGAGCTCCATCCAGGACTGTGTCCCATGGGATGATCCATCCAGGACTGTGTCCCATGGGATGGACTCTGGAGCTCCATCCAGGACTGTGTCCCATGGGATGATCCATCAGAACTGTGTCCCATGGGATGATCCATCCAGGACTGTGTCCCATGGGATGGGCTCATCCTGGAGCTCCATCCAGGACTGTGTGCCATGGGATGATCCATCAGAACTGTGTCCCATGGGATGGGCTCATCCTGGAGCTCCTGCAGATGATCCATCCCTGAGCATTCCCACCTCATCCTACCTCCCCAATCCTCGGCTGCTTTTCCCCCCTCTCCTCCATCCAGGAGAGACAAACCAGCCTCAACCTCCCCTGGGAACACCCCCCCTTTACCTCCCACCCCTCATCCCTGAGTTCCTCTCCCTAAAAACCCCTCCAAGGAGCTTCCCAGCTCCCGAAATTCCCGACCTGGGCATTCCACGGCCCAGTGTCCGGCGTTCCCGCAGCGGAAGCAAACTCCGGATCCGCCGCCCCCGAACCGCTCCGACTTCTTCCTCCACTTCTCCCTCCACACCTGGCAAGGACGATCCCGTGGCTCATCCGTGTGGGAAGCTCCCTCCGGAGATTCCCGGGGGAATTCCCAACCTTTACCTGCTTCCGGAGGGTTTTCCCGCGCAGGGAGAAGCGGACGTAGCTTTTCCTCCTCAGGTTGAGCCTCACGAAATTCCCACCGCTCCGGGGGGCCGATCTGAGGGAAAATAGGGATGAGGAGACCCCTTCCCCTTCAGGAATTCCCCCCTTGGGAATCTCCACATCCCAGTCCTGCAAGGGGAGCTGGGAAAAGTCGGGAATCACCTGGGTTTGCGTGTGGGTTTGGGTTTTTCCTTCTGCTCCTCCTCTTCCTCTTCCCAGAAGTTTTCCAAGCGTTTTGGAGTCTTCCTGCTTCCCTCTGGAGTTTCCACCTGCTTTTCCTTCTGCTCCTCTTGCTCTTCCAGGAGGTTTTCCAAGCACTTTGGAGTCTTCCTGCTTCCCTCTGGAGCTTCCACCTGCTTTTCCTTCTGCTCCTCTTGCTCTTCCAGGATGTTTTCCAAGCATTTTGGAATCTTCCTCCTCTTCTTTGGAGCTCCCACCTGCTTTTCCTGCTCTTCTTCCTCCTCTTCCCGGAGTTTTTCCGAGCCTTCTGGCAGCTTCCTCCTCTTCTTTGGAAGCTTTTCCTGCTCCTCCTGTTGCTCTTCCAGGATGTTTTCCAAACGTTTCGGGGTCTTCCTCCTTTTCTTTGGAGTTTCCACCTGCTTTTCCTCCTCTTCCTGTTGCTTTTCCAGCCTGTTTTCCAAACAATCCCATGCCTTCCTGCTTTCCTTTGGAGCTCCCCCCTGCTTTTCCTTGTGCTCCTCTCCCTCTTCCGGGTGTTTTCCAAGCATTCCAAGATGTTTCCCGACGTTTTCCCGCTTTCCTTTGGAGCACCCCCCTCCTCTTCCTCCTCCCTGCTCTGCTTCATCCCAAATTTTCCCTCATCCAGTTCCTGGTGGTTCCTCTGGAGCTTTTTGGGAGCGTCCCCATCCTCTCCAACATTCCCACCAGGCCTTTTCCAGGTGGGAATCTCGACCTTCCCGGGAATTTCCTGGCACCTCTGGAGCCAGGCGGGATCCAGCGATCCCAAAGTCTGGGCCACCCTCTCCTTCAGCCGCTGGAATTTTTCGGGAGCAGGAGGAAGGGGGGGTTTCATTCCCGAGCTGAGGATGAGGGGGGGCAGTCCCGACAGGGAGGGAGGGAGGACGAAGGCTCCGGAATCTCCGGGATCATCTCCGCAATTCCCGGATTTTCCAGACTCTTCCTCACCCCCTGTGGGCTCCGGTTGTGTCCGGAATCTGGGAATGGCCGGGATCCTCCTGGGATTTGGGGTCCTGTGAGGGGTCAGGGGGGGCTCCTGCAGGAGGGGGAAAGGAAGAAGGGTCAGATCCCCCCTCCCAGAATTCCGGCTTGGAAAGAGAGGGATGAGATTTTGGGGGGGCTCTGATTTTGGGGAGGGGTCCCTCATTTTGGGGGTCTCTGGTATTTGGGTCCCTGATTTTGGGGGTCCCTCATTTTGAGGGTCTCCAATTTGGGGTCCTTGGTTTTGGGGGTCTCTGATTTTGGGGGGGGGTCCTGATTTTGGGGTCTTTGATTCTGGAGTCTCTGATTGGGGGTCTCTGATTTTGGGATCCCTCGTTTTGGGGGTCTCCAATTTGGGTTCCCTGATTTTGGGGCTCCCTGATTTTGGAACCTCTGACTTTGGGGGTTCCTGATTTTGGGGTCCCTGATTTTGGGGGTCTCCAATTTGGGGGGTCTTCTTTTCGGGGGATCCCTCATTTTGGGGGTCTCTTATTTTGGAGTCCCTAATTTTGGGGGTTCCTGATTTTGGGGAGGGGTTCCTGATTTTGGGGGTCTCTGGTATTTGGATCCCTGATTTTGGGGGTCTCTCATTTTGGGGGTCTCCAATTTGGGGTCCCTGATTTTGGGGGTCTCTGATTTTAGGGGGTCCCTGATTTTGGGGGTCTCGATTTTGGGGGTCTCTGATTTTGGGGGTCTCTGGTATTTGGGTCCCTGATTTTGGGGGTCTCCAATTTGGGGTCCCTGATTTTGAGGTCCTTGACTTTGGGGGTCTCCAATTTGAGGGTCCCTGATTTTGGGGGTCTCTGATTTTGGGGGGTCCCTCGGTTTGGGGGTCTCCCGTATTTGAGGTCCCTGATTTTGGGGGTCTCTGGTATTTGGGTCCCTCATTTGGGAGTCTCTGGTATTTGGGGCCCCTGATTTTGGGGGGGCTCCCTGATTTTGAAGTCCTTGATTTTGGGGGCCTCCAATTTGGGGTTCCCTGATTTTGGGGTCCCTCATTTTGGAATATCTGACTTTGGGGGTTCCTGATTTTGGGGTCCCTGATTTTGGGGGTCTCCAATTTGGGGGGCCTCTTTTTCAGGGATCCCTGATTTTGGGGGTCTCGTATTTTGGAGTCCCTAACTTTAGGGGTTCCTGATTTTGGGGGGTCTCTGATTTTGGGGGTCTCTCATTTTGGGGGTCTCCAATTTGGGGTCCCTGATTTTGGGGGGGGGGCTCCTTGATTTTGAAGTCCTTGATTTTAGGGGTCTCCAATTTGAGGGTCCCTGATTTTGGGGGTCTCTGATTTTGGGGGGTCCCTCAATTTGGGGGTCTCCAGTATTTGGGGTCCCTGACTTTGGGGGGGTCCCTGATTTTGGGGTCCCTGATTTTGGGGTCTCCAGTTTAGGGGGCTCTCTTTTTGGGGGATCCCTGACTTTGGGGGTCCTTCATTTTGGAACCTCTGACTTTGGGGGTTCCTGATTTTGGGGGTCTCCAATTTGGGGGGCCTTCTTTTTGGGGGATCCCTCATTTTGGGGGTCTCTGATTTTGGGGTCTCTGATTTTGGGGGTCCCTCGTTCTTGAGCCTCTAATTTTGGGAGTTCCTTAGTTTGGGGGTCCCTGACTTTGGGGAGGTCCCTGATTTTGGGGGCCTCCAATTTGGGGGGCCCTCATTTTGTGCAATCCCTGATTTTGAGGTCTCCAATTTGGGGTCCCTGATTTTGGGGGTCTCTGATTTTGGAGTCTCTAATTTTGGGGCTGCCTGATTTTGGGGTGTCCCTCATTTAGAGGGTCTCTGATTTTTGAGGGTCCTGATTTAGGGTCTGATTTTGGGGTCCCTTGATTTTTGGGGTTCCTGGGTTTTGGGGGTCTCTAATTTTGGGGTCCCTGATTTTGGGGTTCCCTGATTTGGGGGTCTCTGATTTTGGAGTCTCTAATTTTGGGGGTCTCTGATTTTGGGGGTTTCCAATTTGGGGTTCCTCATTTTGGGGGTCTCCGATTTTGGGGGTCTCTGGTATTTGGGTCCCTGATTTTGAGGGTCCCTCGTTTTGGGGGTCTCCAATTTGGGGTCTCTGATTTTAGGGGATCCCTCATTTGGGAGTCTCTGCTTTTGGGGTTCCCTGATTTTGGGGGTCTCTGATTTTGGGGGTCCCTCATTTTGGGGGTCTCTGGTATTTGGGGTCCCTGATTTTGAGCTCTGATTTTGGGGGTCCCTCGTTTTGGGGGATTTTTGGGGTTCCCTGATTTTGGGGTCCCTCATTTTGGAATCTCTGACTTTGGGGGTTCCTGATTTTGGGGTCCCTGATTTGGGGAGGTCCCTGATTTTGGCGGCCTCCAATTTGGGGGGCCCTCATTTTGTGCAATCCCTGATTTTTGGGGTCTCTGATTTTGGGGTCCCTGATTTTGGAGTCTCTGATTTTAAGGGTTTCTGATTTTAGGGGTCTCCAATTTGGGGTCTCTGATTTTGGGATCCCTGATTTTGGGGGTCTCCAATTTGGGGGTCCCAAAAGCCACAATTTTTTTTTGGGGGGGGGGGTCCAAACTCCCCAAGATCTCCCAGAGCAGCTCCCCCCTTTCCCCTCCCCCACCAAATCCTGACCTTCCCAGTTTGTCCCAGTTTGGATTTCAGCTTCATCCCATAAAACTGGGCCGACATTCCCGCCCCGCTCCGGCTCTTCCCGGGAATCTTCGGCTTCCGGTTCAGGTGGGAACCCCAAAATCCGCAATCCTGCAACCAAAAACCCCCAGGAACGTCAAAGATCCCAAAAAATTGGAATCCTGCCAGGAAAACAGCCTGGAAGAGCTGGGAAACAAGAGGGATTGGAGCATCCCACGGGATATTTCGGGATGAAAACACCCCCAAATCCCACTTTTCCATCTCCAAATCCCCCTTTTCCTCCCTCAAATCCCCCTTTCCCACTCCCAAATCCCCCTTTTCCGCCCCCAAATCCCTTTTCCACCCCTAAATCCCCCTTTTCCACCCTAAATCCCACTTTTCCACCCCCAAATCCCCCTTTTCCACCCCCAAATCCCACTTCCCCCCCCCAAATCCCCCTTTCCCACCCCAAATCCGCCTTTTCCTGCCCCAAATCCTGTTTTCCTTGCCCAAATCCCCTTTCCCACCCCCAAATCCCTCTTTCCACCTAAATCCCCTTTCCCTCCCCAAATCCCATTTTCCACCCCAAATCCCACTTTTCCACCCCAAATCCCCTTTCCACCCTCAAATCCTCCTTTCCCTCCCCCAAATCCCATTTTCCACCCCGAAATCCCCCTTTTTCATCCCCAAATCCCCCTTTCTCACTCCCAAATCCCCATTTTCTCTCTCAAATCCCCTTTCCACCCCAAATCCCAATTTTGCATCCCCAAATCCCCCTTTTCCTCCCCCAAATCCCCCTTTTCCTCCCCCAAATCCTCCTTTTCCTCCCCCCCAAATCCCCTTTTCCTCCCTCAAATCCCACCTTTTCCTCCCTCAAATCCCGCTTTCCTTCCAAATCCCTTTCACCCCAAATCCCACTTTCCACAAATCCCTTTTCATCCCAAATCCCCTTTCCTCCCAATCCCATTTTCCTCTCCAATCCCCTTTCACCCCAAACCCCATTTCATCCCCAAATCCCTTTCCTCCCCAATCCTCCTTTCGCCTCAAATCCCCTTTTCCACCCTCAAATCCTTTCCCCAATCCTTTCCTCCCTCAAACTCCTTTCCTCCCCAAATCCTCCTCGCCTCAAATCCCCTTTCCTCCCAAATCCCCCTTTTCCATCCCCAAATCCTCCTTTTCCACCCCCAAATCCTCCTTTTCCACTCCCAAATTCCACTTTTCCATCCCCAAATCCCCCTTTTCCTCCCCCAAATCCCCCTTTTCCTACCCCAAATCCCCCTTTTCCTACCCCAAATCCCCCTTTTCCTACCCCAAATCCCATTCTCCTCTCTCAAATCCCTCTTTCCCACCCCCAAATCCCCATTTTTTGAGCATTTTCAATCCCAAACCAGCCCCAATTTTTCCCTTTTAAACCCAACCCATTCCCAAGAAAACATGGAATAAAAAAAATATTTTTTTTTTTCCTAGAAAGGAAAAAAAAAAAACCAGGATAAAAAACCCCAACCCCTTTGGATCCAGGATAATTTTAGGGACAAGGTTTTGCAGACCCCAAAGAGCTGATTTTCCAATACCTGCTCCACAGCTGGAATTTCCTGGGATCCCCCTTTTCCAGAGGGATCCAAACCTTTTCCCAACTCTTTCTTCAACATCCTGTATTCCTTGTAGAGCCCTGGGGAAAAGTGGGAATAACCCAAAGGGGAATATTTGGGATTTTTGGAAGGAAAAATCTGCCCTTTCCCTGGAATTCCCACCCTGGAATGGCCCGAAATTCCTGGGAACTCACGCCGGGTTTCCTCGGGAGCCGCTTCGATGTCGGCCTGGGAAGGGAGGGGAAAAAAACGGGAATTTTGGGCAATGATCCCGATTTTTGGGATGCGGGGGAGGGTGGGATGGGGAAGGGATGGGGGTTTGGAGTCCATCAGAGACCCCCAAGAGCAGCTCAGACACCCCCAAATCACCCCAAAGACCCCCCAAACGAACCCCCCTATTCCAGAGACCCCCAGAGCAGCTCAGACACCCCAAATCACCCCAAAGACCCCCAAAACAACCCCCTATTCCAGAGACCCCCAAACCAATCCTCCTTTCCAGGGACCCCCAAAACAACCCCCTATTCCAGGGACCCCAAACCACCCCAAAGACTCCCCCAAAACCAGCCCAGGGAACCCCAGACCACCCCAAAGAGCCCCCAAAACAACCCCCCTATGCAAGGGACCCCCAAACCATCTCAGGGAACACCAAACCACCCCAAAGACCCCCAAACCAACTCCCCTATTCCAGGGACCCCAGACCACCCCAAAGACCCTCCCCAAAACAGCTCCCTATTCCAGGGACTGCCCCAAACCATCTCAGGAACCCCAGACCACCCGAAAGACCCCCAAAAACAACCCCCTTATTTCAGGACCCCCAAACCACCCCAAAGAGCCCCCAAAACAACCCCCTATGCCAGGGACCCCCAAAAACAACCCCCTAATCCAAGGACCCCCAACCAGCCCAGGGAACCCCAAATCACCCCAAAACAACCCCCTTATTCCAGAGACCCCCAAACCAATCCCCCTTTTCCAGGAACCCCCAAAGCAGCCCAGGAACCCCAAACCACCCCAAAGACCCCCAAAACAGCCCCCTATTCCAGGGAACCCCAAACCACCCCAAGGACCCCCTAATCCAACCCCCCTATTCCAGGGACCCCCCCCAAACCAGCCCAGGGACCCCCAGAACACCCCAAAGACCCCTAATCCAACCCCCTATTCCAGGGACCCCCAAACCATCTCCAGGAACCCCAAAACACCCCAAAGACCCCCAAAACAGACCCTCTATTCCAGAGACCCCCCAAAACAAACCCCTTATCCAAACACCCCCCAAACAACCCCCTGTTCCAGAGACCCCCAAACCAATCCCCTTTTCCAGGGACCCCCAAACCAGCCCAGGGAACCCCAAATCACCCAAAGACCCCCCAAAACCAGCCCAGGGAACCCCAGACCACCCCAAAGAGCCCCCAAAACAACCCCCTATGCAAGGGACCCCCCAAACCATCTCAGGGAACCCCAGACCACCCAAAGACCCCCAAACCAACCACCCCTATTCCAGGGACCCCAGACCACCCCAAAGACCCCCCAAAACAACCCCTATTCCAGGGACCCCCAAACCAGCCCAGGAACCCCAGACCACCCGAAAGACCCCCAAACCAACCCCTTATTTCAGGGACCCCCAAACCACCCCAAAGAGCCCCCCAAAACAACCCCCCTAATCCAAGGACCCCCCCAAACCAGCCCAGGGAACCCCAGACCACCCCAAAGACCCCCAAACAACCCCTATTCCAGAGACCCCCAACCAATCCCCTTTTCCAGGGACCCCCAAACCAGCCCAGGGACTCCCAAACCACCCCAAAGACCCCCAAACCAACCCTCTATTCCAGGGACCCCCAAAGAACCCCCTAATCCAGGGACCCCCAAACCAGCCCAGGGACCCCCAAACCAGCCTAGGGACCTCCCAGGGACCCCCAGACCAGCCCAGGGACCCTCTAAAACAGCCCAGGAACCCCCAGGACCCCCAAACCAGCCCAGGGACCCCTCAGGGACCCCCCAAACAGCCCCCCCAGCACCTGGCTGGGCTTCCGCCGCTGTTCCCGCAGGAATTCCGCTTCCCAGCGCTTCAGCAGCGCCTTCACCTCCTGCTGCCGCTCCATGGCCGCGGGATCGAGGCCGGGGTTTTTGGGGGATTTGGGGTTTTTGGGGATTTTGGGGGTCCAGGGGGATCCGTTCCCTGCTCAGAGCGAAGCTCCCGCGCCCGCCTCGCCTCAGCCAATGGGGAGCGAGGGATCGGTGATGGACGGCGAGGGGAGCCAATGGGAAGCAGTAAATCGCGAAGGGCCCGCCTACGCCTCACGTCGACCAATAAAACGCGAGAAGAAGTTTTGACGGACAGCGGGAAGAGCCAATCGAAAGGCAAATCCCGCCTAACGGAGCGGGTCTCGCTCGCTGATTGGCAGGGGGCGCAGGAGAGACCCGGAAGTGGCGCTTCCGTGCCGGCCCTGGGAGGGCGGGAACGGTCTGAGGGGGCGCCATGTTGGGGGCAGGGGGTCCTTTGGGGTCCCTGAGGGGGTTTGGGGGTCCCTGGGGTGGGGAGGTTGGTTTTAGGGTCCCTGAGGGGGTTTGGGGGTGTCGGGGGTCCCTGGGGTGGGGAGGTTGGTTTTGGGGTCCCTGAGGGGGTTTGGGGGTGTCAGGAGGGGTCCTGGGGTGGGCAGGTTGGTTTTGGGGTCCCTGAGGGGTTTGGGGGGTCCCTGGGGTGGGCAGGTTGGTTTTGGGGTCCCTGAGGGGTTTGGGGGGTCCCTGGGGTGGGCAGGTTGGTTTTGGGGTCCCTGAGGGGGTTTGGGGGGTCGGGGGTCCCTGGGGTGGGAGGTTGGTTTTGGGGTCCCTGAGGGGGTTTGGGGGGGCAGAGGGACCCCCCTTTTCTCGGGGGCTGCCTTGGGGGTCCCACCCCAGCGACCCCTTTGCCTCTCCCTCCTTTTTTTTCGGGATACTCCTCTGGATTGGGGGCTCCCTGGGATTCTCCCACCCCCTCCCACCCCGGGGTTTCCCAAAGCTCAGCTGTGCCCCCCCAAATCCCGCAGCCCCCCCGGATCCATGGATTCCATGACCCCATAATTCCATGACCCTATAACTCCAAGATCCCCAAATTCCATGACCCTATAACTCCAAGATCCCCAAATTCCATGACCCTATAACTCCAAGATCCCATCATTCCCTCTGTTTTCCAGCCAGGACGGATCCGGTGCCGCAGGAACCACACGGAATTGCCACTGCTTCCCACGGGATGTTCATTAGGGATTAATAATTAATAAATTAATCAATAAATCACTCAGTTCCTGCCCAATCCCCCCCTCCCAACTCCCAAATCCAGCGAGGATCCGGCACAGCGACTTCCAATCTTTTTTTTGGGGGGGGGGAAATTCATGGAAAACTGGGGATCCCGGGGCTGGAATTGGCTCCCTCCCAGTTTGGGGGATCTTTGGTGGGTGGGGAGTCTCCAATTCCATTACTATGGGAATGATGGGAATGATGTGGGGTCTCCAATTCCATCACATCCCGGTGCCATGGGATGCCGTGTATGGTGTGGGATCTCCAATTCCATCACATCCCATTCCCATGGGAATGATGTGGGGTCTCCAATTCCATCACATCCCGTGGCCATGGGATGATGGGAATGGTTGGGGGTCTCCAATTCCATGTATCCCGTTGCCGTGGGATGACGGGAATGGTTGGGGTGTCTCCGACTCCTCCCAATCCCCCCTCCCTGTGGATCCCAGCGGATCCCGCCCCTTCCCCGGCCCCTCCCGCCGTTCCCGGCTGGAGCAGCGGGAGCAGCTCCCTCTTTCCCGTCACATCCCCGCATTCCCAGCTGGAGCAGAGGGAGCAGCTCCCGCTTCCCGGTCACATCTTCCCCGTCACATCCCTGCATTCCCAGCTGGAGCAGCGGGAGGATCTCCCCTTGGAGCCGATCCCTGCCCCGTTCCCGGCTGGAGTAGCGGGAGGATCTCCCCTTGGAGCCGATCCCTGCCCCGTTCCCGGCTGGAGCAGAGGGAGCAGCTCCCGCTTCCCCGTCACATCTTCCCGGTCACATCCCTGCATTCCCGGCTGGAGCAGCGGGAGCAGCTCCCTCTTCCCCGTCACACCCCGATCCCCGCATTCCCAGCTGGAGCAGCTCCCTCTTCCCTGTCACACCCCGATCCCCGCATTCCCAGCGGGAGCAGCTCCCTCTTCCCCGTCACACCCCGATCCCCGCATTCCCAGCTGGAGCAGCGGGAGCAGCTCCCTCTTCCCCGTCACACCCCGATCCCCGCATTCCCGGCTGGAGCAGCGGGAGCAGCTCCCTCTTCCCCATCACATCCCTCCCTTCCCTTCGCTGCTGGAGCAGCGGGAGGATCTCCCGTGGGAGCCGCTCCCCGCTCCATTCCCGGCTGGAGCAGCGGGAGAATCTCCCCGCTCAGCCGGTGCCTGCTGCCTTCCCACTCGAAGTGCGTGGGGGGCCGCTCCGGGCCGTGCCCGAAGTGGAACCGGGGGCTCCACTCGGCGGCCAGCGCGGACCGCACCAGCCCCACGCCCCCCACGCGCGGCGGGGCCGGGTGGTAGAGCCGCCCGTTGCGCGGCAGCAGCGCCAGCCCCCGCGGCTCGAAGGGCACGGCCAGCGCCGCGCCCGCCCCGCACAAGGAGAGCAGGGCGCGGCCGCGGGGCCCCGGCAGCAGCTCCGTGAACACCACGGGCCGGTCCTCGCAGCGCAGGAAGTTCCGCTCCCGCCCGCAGCGAGAAAGGAACGGGAACTCCAGCTCGTAGCGGCCGCTCCGGTTCGGCTCCAGGTGGCGGAAGAAGAAGGACAGGAAGGCAACGTCTGGAGGGAGGGGGGGAAAAAAAGATGGGATCAGATCCTGGGATGGAGGGGTTTGTGGCTCGCGGGATAAAGGGGTTCATGGATCAGCTCCCGGGATGGTGGGATTCAGGGATCAGCTCCCGGGATGGAGGGATTCAGGGATCAGCTCCCAGGATGGAGGGATTCAGGGATGAGCTCTCAGGATGGAGGGATTCAGGGATGAGCTCTCAGGATGGAGGGATTTAGGGATGAGCTCCTGTGATGGAGGGATTCAGGGATGAGCTCCCGGGATTAAGGGGTTTAGGGATGAGCTCCTGGGATTAAGGGGTTTAGGGATGAGCTCCTGGGATTAAGGGGTTTAGGGATGAGCTCCTGGGATTAAGGGATTCTTGGATCAGCTCCCGGGATGGAAAGATTTAGGGTTGAGCTCCTGGGATTAAGGGATGAGCTCCCGGGATGGAGGGATTCATGGCTCCCAGGATTCAGGGATGAGCTCTCAGGATTAAGGGATTCATAGATGATCTCCAAGGATTAAGGGATTCATGGATGAGCTCTCAGGATGTCGGCCTGGGAAGGGAGGGGAAAAAAACAGGGAATTTCGGGCAATGAGTCGATTTTTGGGATTTGCAGGGGGAGGAGGGTGGGATGGGGAAGGGAGATTGAGGGGTTTGGAGGTCCATCAGAGACCCCCCAAGAGCAGCTCAGACACCCCAAATCACCCCAAAGACCCCCAAAGCAACCCCCTATTCCAGAGACCCCCAAACCAATCCCTTTTCCAGGGACCCCCAAACCAACCCAGGGAACCCAAACCACCCCAAAGACCCCTAATCCAACCCCCTATTCCAGGGACCCCCAAACCACCCCCAAAGACCCCCCCAAACAGACCCTATTCCAGGGACCCCCTAGACCACCCTAAAGACCCCCCAAACCAACCCCCTTTTCCAGGGACCCCCAAACCATCTCAGGAACCCCAAACCACCCCAAAGACTCCCCAAACCAACCCTCCCTATTCCAGGACCCCAAACCATCCCAAAGACCACCCCAAACAGCCCCCTATTCCGAGGACCCCCAAAACCAAGCCTCCCTTTTCCAGGGAACCCCCAAACCAATCACCCTTTTCCAGGGACCCCCAAACCAGCCCAGGAACCCCAAACCACCCCAAAGACCCCCCAAACCAGGGACCCCCCAAACCAGCCCAGGGAACCCTAAACCACCCCAAAGACCTCCCCAAACCAACCCCCTAATCCAGGGACCCCCAAAACCAGCCCAGGGAACCCCAAAACACCCCAAAGACCCCTAATCCAACCCCCTAATCCAGGGACCCCCAAAGCAGCTCAGGGACCCCAAACCACCCCAAAGACCCCCAAAACAACCCCCTTTCCAGGGACCCCCAAACCAACCCAGGAACTCCAAATCACCCCCAAAACAACCCCTATTCCAGAGACCCCCAAACCACCCCAAAGACCACCCCAACCAACCCCTATTCCAGAGACCCCCAAATCACCCCAAAGACCTCCCAAACCAATCCCCTATTCCAGGGACCCCAAATCACCCCAAAGACCCCCTAAACCAATCCCCTATTCCAGGGACCCCAAATCACCCCAAAGACCCCTCAAACCAATCCCTATTCCAGGGACCCCAAATCACCCCAAAGACCCCCCTAAACCAACCCCTATTCCAGGGACCACCAAATCACCCCAAAGACCCCTCAAACCAATCCCCTATTCCAGGGACCACCCCAAACCAGCCCAGGAACCCCAAACACTCCAAAGACCCCTAATCCAACCCCCTAATCCAGGACCCCCCAAACCATCTCAGGAACCCCAGACCACCCCAAAGACCCCCCAAAACAACCCCCTATTCCAGAGACCCCCAAACCACCCCAAAGACCCCCCAAACCAACTCCTCTATTCCAGGGACCTCCCAAAACCAGCCCAGGGAACCCCAAAACACCCCAAAGACCCCTAATCCAACCCCTAATGCAGGGACTTCCCAAACCATCTCAGGGAACCCCAGACCACCCCAAAGACCCCCAAAACAACCCCCTATTCCAGAGACCCCCCCAGAGCAGCTCACGGAACCCCAAACCACCCCAAAGACCCCCCAAAACAACCCCCTATTCCAGGGACCCCCAAACCAACCCCCTTTTCCAGGGACCCCCAACCAGCCCAGGGACCCCCAAACTCCCCCAAATCAGCCCAGGGACCCCCAGACCAGCCCAAGGACCCCCAAACCAGCCCAGGGACCCTCAAACCAGCCCAGGGAACCCCAGACCAGCCCAGGGACCCCAAACCAGCCCAGGGACCCCCAAACCAGCCTGGGACCCCAAACCAGCCCAGGGACCCCCAAATCAGCTCAGGGACCCTCCAAAACAGCCCAGGAACCCCCAGACCAGCCCATGGGACCCCCAAACTCCCCAAATCAGCCCAGGGACTCCCCAGACCAGCCTCAGGGACTCCCCAGAATCAGCCCTCAGGGACCCCTAAATCAGCCCAGGGACCCCCAAACTCAGCCTAGGGACCCCAAACTCCCTCAAATCAGCCCAGGGACCCCAGATCAGCCCAGGGACCCCCAAACCAGCTCAGGACCCTCTAAGCCAGCCCAGGGACCCCCAAACCAGCCTGGGACCCCTCAGGACCCCCAACTCCCACACCCCCGCCCCAGCACCTGGCTGGGCTTCCGCCGCTGTTCCGCAGGAATTCCGCTTCCCAGCGCTTCAGCAGCGCCTTCACCTCCTGCTGCCGCTCCATGGCCGCGGGATCGAGGCCAGGGGTCTTTTGGGGGATTTGGGGTTTTGGGGATTTTGGGGGTCCGGGGGATCCCGTTCCCTGCTCAGAGCGAAGCTCCCGCGCCCGCCTCGCCTCAGCCAATGGGGAGCGAAGGATCGGTGATGGACGGCGAGGGGGCCAATGGGAAGCAGTAAATCGCGAAGGGCCCGCCTACGCCTCACGTCGACCAATAAAACGCGAGAGGAAGTTTTGACGGACAGCGGGAAGAGCCAATCGAAGGGCAAATCCCGCCTACCGGGGCGGGCCTCGCTCGCTGATTGGCGGGGGCGCAGGAGAGACCCGGAAGTGGCGCTTCCGTGCAGCCCTGGGAGGGCAGGGAACGGTCTGAGGGGGCGCCATGTTGGGGGGCAGGGGGTCCTTTGGGGTCCCTGAGGGGGTTTGGGGGTCCCTGGGGTGGGGAGGTTGGTTTTGGGGTCCCTGAGGGGGTTTGGGGGTGTCGGGGGTCCCTGGGGTGGGGAGGTTGGTTTTGGGGTCCCTGAGGGGGTTTGGGGGTGTCCCTGGGGTGGGGAGGTTGGTTTTGGGGTCCCTGAGGGGTTTGGGGTGTCAGGGGGTCCCTGGGGCGGGGAGGTTGGTTTTGGGGTCCCTGAGGGGGTTTGGGGGTCCCTGGGGTGGGGAGGTTGGTTTTGGGGTCCCTGAGGGGGTTTGGGGGTGTCAGGGGTCCCTGGGGCGGGGAGGTTGGTTTTGGGGTCCCTGAGGGGTTTGGGGGTCCCTGGGGTGGGGAGGTTGGTTTTGGGGTCCCTGAGGGGGTTTGGGGCTCCCTGGGGTGGGGAGGTTGGTTTTGGGGTCCCTGAGGGGGTTTGGGGGGTCCCTGGGGTGGGGAGGTTGGTTTTGGGGTCTCTGACCTTATAATTCCAGATCCCATAATTGCATGACCCTATAACTCCAAGATCCCCAAATTCCATGACCCTACAACTCCAAGATCCCCAAATTCCATGACCGTATAACTCCAAGATCCCCAAATTCCATGACCCTACAACTCCAAGATCCCCAAATTCCATAACCCTATAACTCCAGGATCCCCAAAATCCATGACCCTATAACTCCAAGATCAACAAACTCCAAGATCCCAAAATTCCATGACCCTATAACTCCAAGATCCCCAATAACTCCAAGATCCCAAAATTTCATGACCCTGTAACTCCAAGATCCCCAAATTCCATGACCCTATAACTCCAAGATCCCAAATTCCATGGCCCATAAATCCAAGATCCCATAATTCCATGACCCTATAACTCCAAGATCCCCAATAACTCCAAGATCCCAAATTCCATGACCCTATAACTCCAAGATCCCCAAATTCCATGACCCCATAAATCCAAGATCCCATAATTCCATGACTCTATAACTCCAAGATCCCATCATTCCCGCTGTTTTCCAGCCGGGACGGATCCGGTGCCGCAGGAACCACACAGAATTGCCACTGCTTCCCATGGGATGTTCATTAGGGATTAATAAATTAATCAATAAATTAATCAATAAATCACTCAGTTCCTGCCCAATCCCCCCCTCCCAACCCCCAAATCCAGCGAGGATCCGGCACAGCGGCTTCCAATCTTTTTTTTGGGGGGTAAATTCATGGAAAACTGGGAATCCCGGGGCTGGAATTGGCTCTCTCCCAGTTTGGGGGATCTTTGGTGGGTGGGGAGTCTCCAATTCCATTACTATGGGAATGATGGGAATGATGTGGGGTCTCCAATTCCATGTATCCCATTACCATGGGATTGATGGGAATGATGTGGGATCTCCAATTCCATCACATCCCATTCCCATGGGAATGATGGGAATGATGTGGGGTCTCCAATTCCATCACATCCCGGTGCCATGGGATGACGGGAATGGTTGGGGTGTCTCCGACTGCTCCCAATCCCCCCTCCCTGTGGATCCCAGCGGATCCCGCCCCTTCCCCGGCCCCTCCCGCCGTTCCCGGCTGGAGCAGCGGGAGCAGCTCCCGCTTCCCGGTCACATCTTCCCCATCATATCCCGCCGTTCCCGGCTGGAGCAGAGGGAGCAGCTCCCGCTTCCCGGTCACATCTTCCCCATCATATCCCGCCGTTCCCGGCTGGAGCAGAGGGAGCAGCTCCCGCTT
This sequence comes from Myiozetetes cayanensis, assembly GCF_022539395.1. Lineage (NCBI taxonomy): Eukaryota > Metazoa > Chordata > Aves > Passeriformes > Tyrannidae > Myiozetetes > Myiozetetes cayanensis. Next base: position 27,568 of record NW_026087438.1, on the reverse strand, counting down.
CCCGGTCACATCTTCCCCATCATATCCCGCCGTTCCCGGCTGGAGCAGAGGGAGCAGCTCCCGCTTCCCGGTCACATCTTCCCCGTCACATCCCTGCATTCCCAGCTGGAGCAGCGGGAGGATCTCCCCTCGGAGCCGATCCCTGCCCCGTTCCCGACTGGAGCAGCGGGAGCAGCTCCCTCTTCCCCGTCATATCCCGCCGTTCCCGGCCGGAGCAGTGGAAGCAGCTCCCGCTTCCCCGTCACATCTTCCCGGTCACATCCCCGCATTCCCAGCCGAAGCAGAGGAAGCAGCTCCCTCTTCCCCGTCACATCCCGATCCCCGCATTCCCAGCTCCCTCTTCCCCGTCACACCCCGCTCCCCGCTCCGTTCCCTGCTGGAGCAGCGGGAGGATCTCCCGTCCCACCCGATCCCTGCTGGAGCAGCGGGAGGATGTCCCCGCTCAGCCGGTGCCTGCTGCCGTCCCACTCGAAGTGCGTGGGGGGCCGCTCCGGGCCGTGCCCGAAGTGGAACCGGGGGCTCCACTCTGCGGCCAGCGCGGACCGCACCAGCCCCACGCCCCCCACGCGCGGCGGGGCCGGGTGGTAGAGCCGCCCGTTGCGCGGCAGCAGCGCCAGCCCCCGCGGCTCGAAGGGCACGGCCAGCGCCGCGCCCGCCCCGCACAAGGAGAGCAGGGCGCGGCCGCGGGGCCCCGGCAGCAGCTCCGTGAACACCACGGGCCGGTCCTCGCAGCGCAGGAAGTTCCGCTCCCGCCCGCAGCGAGAAAGGAACGGGAATTCCAGCTCGTAGCGGCCGCTCCGGTTCGGCTCCAGGTGGCGGAAGAAGAAGGACAGGAAGGCAACGTCTGGAGGGAGTGGGGGAAAAAAAGATGGGATCAGATCCTGGGATGGAGGGATTTGTGGCTCGCGGGATAAAGGGATTCATGGATCAGCTCCCAGGATGGAGGGATTTAGGGATGAGCTCCTGGGATGGAGGGATTCAGGGATGAGCTCCTCGGATTAAGGGGTTTAGGGATGAGCTCCTCGGATTAAGGGATTCTTGGATCAGCTCCCAGGATGGAAAGATTTAGGGTTGAGCTCCTGGGATTAAGGGATGAGCTCCCGGGATGGAGGGATTCATGGCTCCCAGGATTCAGGGATGAGCTCTCAGGATTAAGGGATTCATGGATGATCTCCCAGGATTAAGGGATTCATGGATGAGCTCTCAGGATCAAGGGATTCTTGGCTCCCAGGATTAAGGGATTCTTGGATCAGCTCCTGGGATGGAGGAATTCAGAGAGGAGCTCCTGGGATTAAGGGATTTAGGGATGAGCTCCTGGGATTAAGGAGTTTAGGGATGAGCTCCTGGGATTAAAGGATTTAGGGATGAGCTCCTGGGATTAAGGAGTTTAGGGATGAGCTCCTGGGATTAAAGGATTTAGGGATGAGCTCCCGGGATGGAGGGATTCATGGATGAGCTCCCAGGATGGAGGAATTCCTGGATCAGCACCAGGGAATTGGAGCTGGATTTAGGAGGCATTTCCTTAAGCTGCTTCCATTTGGGAAGGGGCTGAGGGAGGATCCCTTTGGGAAGGGGAAGGGGGTCAGGGAGGATCCCTTTGGGAGGGGGCTGAGGGAGGATCCCTTTGGGAAGGGGATCAGGGAGGATCCCTTTGGGAAGGAAGGGGGTCAGGGAGGATCCCTTTGGGAAGGGAAGGGATCAGGGAGGATCCCTTTGGGAAGGGGTCAGGGAGGATCCCTTTGGGAAGGGGAAGGGGCTGAGGGAGGATCCCTTTGGGAAGGGGGGGGATCAGGGAGGATCCCTTTCGGAAGGGGGGGGATCAGGGAGGATCCCTTTCGGAAGGAAGGGGGTCAGGGAGGATTTGCCTCTGGATTCAGGAAGAATAAACGGGAATTCCTCCCCAGCAGGAGGTGCTGAATTAAAAAAGGGGGCTCTGGGTAATTAAAGAGGGGTAATTAACGAGGTCATTAATATGCAAATGAGGCAAAAATTCCCAAGGGGAATTCCCACCTTTCCTGCCCCTTCCTGGGGCTCAGCTCCCAAAATTCAGGAGCAAATCCCGATGAAGGATCGGATCCCGGTGAACAGCGGGGTCCTAATTAACGACGGGACGCTAATTAGGGCTGGGGGAGGGGCCTGGGGGGGGGTCCTGGTACCTTTGAAGCAGGTGATGAAATTCTTCACTTTGGTGTCATCCAGGAAAAGCTGCGGAAAAAGCGGGAAAAAGTGGGGAAAAGTGGGGAAAAAGTGGGAAAAAGCCTCAAAACACTCTGGTCTGTCCCGGGATCCCTTTGGGATCTGTTTGGGATCTGCCTGGGGTGTGTCCTGATTCTGCCTGGGACCTGCTTGGGATCCACCTGGGATCTCCCTGGGATCCATTTGGGATCTGTCCCACCCCTAGAAACACCCAGACCCCCTACAGACCCCCCACCCCATACAGAGCCCCCTCCTACAGCCCCCACCCTACAGACCCTCAAACCCCCTACAGACACCCCCACACCCCACAGACCCCCTCAGACCCCCACAGACCCCATAACTCACCCCTACAGACCCCCAGACCCTACAGACCCCCAATTACCCTGCAGGCCCTCAGACCCCTACCCACCCCTACAGACCCTCAAACTCCCTACAGACACCCTCACCCTCACAGACACCCCTCAGACCCTACAGACCCCTACCCACCCCTACAGACCCTCAAACCCCCTACAGACACCCCCACACCCCACAGACCCCCTCAGACCCCACAGACCCCATAACCACCCCTAGAGCCCCACCCCACAGTCACCTCACACCCTACAGACCCCCAAATACCCCTATAGACCCCTAGACCCTTTACAGATCCCCCACAGACCCCACTCACCCCTACAGACCCCTCATTATCCCTACAGACCCACAGACCCTCTTACAGGCCCCTACTCACCCCTATAGACCCCGCACCCCCACACCCCCTCAGACCCCTATAGCCCCCCAGAGACCCCACTCACCCCTAGAGACAATCCCCAACCCTACAGACACCTCAGCACCCCACAGACCCCAGGCCACAGAGGGTCCCCTCACCCTCCTCCTTCCCCTCAGAGAACACAGGGGATCCCCCCACCCTCCTTTTTCCCCTCAGAGAGCACAGGGGGTCTCCCCCCACTATCTTTTCCCCTCAGAGCACACAGAGGGTCCCCCCACCCTCCTTCTCCCCCTCAGGGAGCACAGGGGGTCCCCCCACACCTTAAAGTCCACAGGGGGTTTCCCCACCCCTTCCTCCCCCTCAGAGCACAGCAGGGATCCCCCAGCCCCGACCCCGACGGTGCCGCACCCGTCCCTGGTGGTCCAGGTAATAGAAATACTCGCGCGTTCGCGGCTCCGGACGCTGCCCCTGCTGGTACCGGGGCGCGGGCCGCGAGCAGAACCAGCGCACCGGGCCCGCCCGCATCGCGACAGAGCCCTCACAGCCCCGCTCCTATCGCGACAGAGCTCCCACAGCCCCGGCCCTGTCGCGATAGGGCACACGGAGCGGGCCGGAAGTGGCGCCACTGGGGGAGCGGAAAAGAGGAGGCACCGCCGGGGGGAGGGGCCGGGGGAGACACCGGGAAATGGGACCGGGGGAAGCAGGAGCGGCTGGGAAAGGGCCGGGGGCAGGAATAGGGACCCTTCTGTATGGGGGCTGGGGGACCTATAGGGGATCTATAGGGGCTGTGAGAGTCTATAGGGGGTCTGTAGGGGGTCTATAGGGGCTGTGGGGGGTCTATAGGGGCTGTGGGTTCCATAGGGGGTCTATAGGGGTCTGTAGGGGTCTGTAGGGGCTGGGGGTCTATAGGGCTGGGGTTCCATAGAGGGTCTGTAGGGGCTGGGGGGTCTATAGGGGTCTGTGGGGGTCTATAGGGCTGGGGGTTCCATAGGGGTCTGTAGGGGCTGTAGGGGTCTATAGGGGTCTGTGAGGGTCTATAGGGGCTGGGGTTCCATAGGGGGTCTGTAGGGGCTGTAGGGGGTCTATAGGGGTCTGTGGGGTCCATAGGGTCTGTGGGGGTCTATAGGGGGCTTGGGGGAGCCTATGGGGTCTGTGGGTTCCATAGGGGGTCTATAGGGGCTGGGGTTCCACAGGGGGTCTATGGGGGGGTCTATAGGGTCTGTGGGGGTCTATAGGGTCTGTGGGGGGTCTATAGGGGCTGTGGGTTCCATAGGGGGTCTATGGGGGTCTATAGGGTCTGTGAGGGGTCTATAGGGTCTGTGGGTTCCATAGGGGGTCTATAGGGGGTCTATAGGGTCTGTGTGGATCTATAGGGTCTGTGGGGGTCTATAGGGTCTGTGGGGGTCTATAGGGTCTGTGGGTTCCATAGGGGGTCTATAGGGGTCTGTGGGGTCTATAGGGTCTGTAGGGTTCCATAGGGGGCTGTAGGGGTCTATAGGTCTGGGGTCTATAGGGCTATGGGGTCTATAGGGGTCTGTGGGGGTCTATAGGGTCTGTGGGTTCCATAGGGGTCTGTAGGGGTCCATAGGGGTCTATAGGGGCTATAGGGTGTCTATAGGGGTCTGTAGGGGTCTATAGGGGTCTGTAGGGGTCCATAGGGTCTATGGGGTCTATAGGGGCCTATAGGGGGTCCATAGGGGTCTGTAGGGGTCTATAGGGGTCTGTGGGGGTCTATAGGGGTCTGTAGGGGTCTATAGGGGCTGTAGGGTTCCATAGGGGGTCTATAGGGGTCTATAGGGTCTGTAGGGGTCTATAGGGGCTGTGGGGTCCATAGGGGTCTATAGGGGCTGTGGGTTCCATAGGGGTCTGTAGGGGTCTGTAGGGGTCTATAGGTCTGTGGGTCCATAGGGGTCTATAGGGGTCTATAGGGTCTGTAGGGTTCCATAGGGGTCTATAGGGGTCTATAGGGTCTGTAGGGATCTAGGTCTGTGGGGTCCATAGGGGTCTATAGGGGTCTATAGGGTCTGTGGGTTCCATAGGGGTCCATAGGGGTCTATAGGGTCTATAGGGTCTGTAGGGGTCTATAGGGTCTATAGGGGTCTATAGGGGTCTGTGGGTTCCATAGGGGTCTATAGGGGTCTGTGGGGTCTATAGGGTCTGTAGGGTTCCATAGGGGTCTATAGGGGTCTATAGGGGTCTGTGGGGTCTATAGGGTCTATAGGGGTCTATAGCTATGGGGTCTATAGGGGTCTGTGGGTTCCATAGGGGTCTATAGGGGTCTATAGGGGTCTATAGGGTCTGTGGGGTCCATAGGGGGTCTGTGGGGTCTATAGGGGTCTATAGGGGTCTATGGGGGTCTATAGGGGTCTGTAGGGGTCTATAGGGTCTATGGGGTCTATAGGGTCTGTGGGTTCCATAGGGGGTCTATAGGGTCTGTGGGGGGTCTATAGGGTCTGTGGGGGTCTATAGGGGCTGTGGGGGTCCATAGGGGGTCTATGGGGGCTGTGGGTTCCATAGGGGGTCTATAGGGTCTGTGGGGGTCTATAGGGGCTGTGGGGGTCTATAGGGGCTGTGGGGGTCTATAGGGGCTGTGGGTTCCACAGGGGGTCTGTAGGGGTCTGTAGGGGTCTATAGGGTCTGTAGGGGTCTATGGGGGTCCATAGGGGGTCTATAGGGTCTGTGGGGGGGTCTATAGGGTCTGTGGGTGTCTATAGGGTCTGTGGGTTCCACAGGGGGCATAGGGGTCTATAGGGTCTGTGGGGGTCTATAGGGGTCTGTGGGTTCCATAGGGGTCTATAGGGGTCTGTGGGTTCCATAGGGGTCTGTAGGGTTCCATAGGGGTCTACAGGGTCTATGGGGGTTCTATAGGGTCTGTGGGGACCTATAGGGTCTGTGGGTTCCATAGGGGGTCTATAGGGGGTCTATGGGGGTTCTATAGGGTCTGTGGGTGGTCTATAGGGTCTGTGGGTTGTACAGGGGGTCTATGGGGGGCTCTACAGGCAGTCTGAGTGTCCTCCTCCCTCCCCATTTTCCCACATTCCGGGGTTTTTTCCCCTCCTTCCCACCGGATCCAAGAGATCCCAGAGCGGCCCCGGCTCCCTCCCCCAACCCCTGCGGATTGGGATCCGTTTTCCCTCCCCTCCTTTTCCTTCATTTTCCTTCCTTTTCCCCCTTTCCCCTCCTTTTCCCTCCCTTTTTCCCTTCTCCCGCCACGTTTGCCTTAATTCCTTTATTTTCCTAAACCGCTGCAATTCCAGGGGGACAATCCCAGAGGGCTCCATCCCCATCCCATCACATCCCACCCCTCCCACCCTTCCCGTTAATTGCCAGCCCGTTAATTAACGGCCCGTTAATCACCACTCCCCCAGCCCGGGTTGGTTCCAGGGGGGGTTCCGGATCCATCCCGGATTCCTGGGCAGGGGAGGGAGGGGGGAATGAAAAGAAAAAACATTGGGATGGGCTGGGAAAAACCCCAACATTTCCCATTTAAATGAGGTTGGGAAAAGGTTGGGATGGAGAGGAAAAGGTGGGAAAGGGAAGGGGGATGAGGGGGAAAAGGCAACGGGATGGGAGGGGGAATTTCGGGATGAGGGGAGGAACACTGGGATGGAGGGGGAAAATCAGCGGGATGAGGGGGAGAGCAGAGGGATAAGGTGGGAAACACCAGGATGAAGTGGGAAAACACTGGGATGAGGTGGGAAAACACCGGGATGGGGGTGGAATAGCACCAAGAGAAGGGGAGAAAATACTGGAATGAGGTGGAAAAGCACCAGAAGGAGGTGGGGAACTAGCAGGATGAGGTGGGAAAACACCGGGATAAGGTGGAAAGACTGGGATGAGGTGAAAAGATGTTGGGATGAGGTGGAAAGACACTGAGATGAGGCGGAAAAACACTGGGATGAGGTGGAAAGACTGGGATGAGGCAGAAAAACATTGGGATGAGGCGGAAAAACACTGGGATGAGGTGGAAAGATGTTGGGATGAGGTGGAAAGACTGGGATGAGGTGGAAAAACATTGGGATGAGGTGGAAAGACACTGGGATGAGGTGGAAAAACACCAGGATGAGGTGGGAAGACATTGGGATGAGGCGGAAAAACACTGGGATGAGGTGGAAAGACTGGGATGAGGTGGAAAACACTGGGATGAGGTGGAAAAACACTGGGATGAGGCGGAAAACCACTGGGATGAGCTGGAAAACACCAGGATGAGGCGGAAAGACATTGGGATGAGGTGGAAAAACATCCCAATGTTTTTCCACCTCATCCCGGTGTTTTTCCACCTCATCCCAATGAGGTGGAAAACACCAGGATGAGCTGGAAAACCACCGGGATGAGCTGGAAAACCACCGGGCTGAGGCAGAACCCCCCCCTCTCAGCAGAAACCCCGCGGGCCGGGCCGGAACCCCCCGGCTGTCCGCGCGGAAATGCCGCGCAATTCCCGCCATTCCCGGCGTACGGAAGGACCTTAGGGAAGCTCCCACCTCCCCCCCATCCCCCCTCCACGAGGAAGAGCTACAAGGAGAAGTAATCCAGCGCCCCGTGGCCGTAGGGGTTGTAGGTCCACACCACGTCGGCCCTGCCGGAGCTCTCCAGGAGCCGCGCCAGCTCGGCGCTGGCCGCCCCCAGCTTCTCGCGGTCCAGCCGCTCCTCCAGGAGCCAGCGCGAGCCCGAGCGGCGCTGCAGCGGCCCCGGCTTGTAGCAGTCGACGGGCAGCGGGTACACCACGAGCCGCAGCTCCGGGAAGGGCACGGTCTGGCGCAGCAGCTCGCGCAGCCCCGCCGTGCTCAGCGCGTTGCCGAAGAGGCCGAGGAAGCGCAGGCGGGAGCAGCGGCGCAGCGAGGCCAGCAGGGAGTGCAGGTGCGAGTCCGTCAGGCGGCACTCCATGAGGTCCAGGTGGAGCAGCGAGGGCGAGGTCTCCTCCAGGAGCTGCCGCAGCGGCTGCAGGAGGCTCTGCGAGAAGTCGTGGCCGCTCAGGTCCAGCCTCTTGAGGGCGGCCGCGTGGACGCTCTGGCACAGGAAGGCGAAGTCGGCGGGCAGGAGGGAGCAGAAGGCCAGTTCCAAGCTTTCCAGAGGGGCCTGGAGCTCGCTGCGGGAGGAGGAAGAGATGGGAGGAAATGTGACCCCAAAGTGTGGGAGCCACAGCGTGCTTCCCGAATTTCCCGGAGGGAACGCGGCCGGGGAGCCCCGAGGGTCAATCTGGGATGGGGGGATCATCAAGGTTGGGGAAGAGTCCAAGAGCATCGAGGTAAAGTTTGGGATTATGGGATTATGGGATTGTGGAGCTTTGGGGTTTGTGGAGTCAGAATGGTGGAGTTCCAGGAATCACTGGGGTGGTGGGAAAATAAAATCCTGGGATCACTGGGGTTGGGGAAGAGTCCAAGAACATCGAGGAAAAGTTTGGGATTATGGGGATTGTGGAGCCCTGGGGGTTGTAGAGTTGGAATGGTGGAGTTCCAGGAATCGCTGGGGTGGTGGGATAATAAAATCCTGGGATCACTGGGGTTGGGGAAGAGTCCAAGAGCATCGAGGGCAAGGTTGGGATTATGGGATTGTGGAGCCTTGGGGGTTGTGGAGTCGGGATCATGGAGTTCCAGGAATCACTGGGGTGGTGGGATAATAAAATCCTGGGATAAGTGAGGTTGGGGAAGAGTCCAAGAGCATCGAGGGAAAGTTTGGGATTATGGGATTGTGGAGCCTTGGGGTTGGAATGGTGGAGTTCCAGGACATGGAATCGCTGGGGTGGTGGGATAATAAAATCCTGGGATTGTGGGATCGCTGAGGGTGGGAAAGAGGGCCAAGAGCACCGAGCCCGGCTTTGCAAAATCAGGGAATGAGGAGGTCACGGAGCCTTGGAATTGCGGGATCACGGAGCCACGGGGGCGTGGAGTTACGGGATCGTGGGATTGTGGGGTCATGGGATTGTGGGGTCATGGGATTGTGGGGTTATGGGATTGTGGGGTTATGGGATCGTGGGATTGTGGGATTGTGGGGTTATGGGATTGTGGAGTTATGGAGTCATGAGATGATGGCATCATGGACTTAGGGAGATGTGGGATCATGGATTCATGGAATGATGGGATTGTGGGATCAGGGATTCATGGGATGATGGGATGAGGGGATTATGGGGTCAAGGATTTATGGAATCATGGGATGAAGAGATTGTGGGATCATGGATTCATGGAATGTGGGATGAAGGGATTGTGGGATCATGGATTCATGGAAGCACAGGATGAGAGGATTATGGGGGCAAGGATTTATGGAATCATGGGATGATGGGATTGTGGGGTCATGGATTCATGGAATCATGGAATAAGAGGATTATGGGATCAAGGATTCACGGAATGATGGGATGATGGGGTCAAGGATTCATGGAACGATGGGAATCTAGGGTCATGGATTCATGGAATGATGGGGTCATGGATTCATGGGATTGTGGGGTCATGGATTCATGGAATGATGGGATTGTGGGGTCATGGATTCATGGAATGATGGGATTGTGGGGTCATGGATTCATGGGATTGTGGGGTCATGGATTCATGGAACAATGGGATGATGGGGTCAGGGATTCATGGGATGATGGGGTAAGGATTCATGGAACAATGGAATGATGGGATTCTGAGGTCACTGAATTACAGGTTCCCGAAATCAGGACACCACAGAACCAGGAAAATCAGGGGAATTACGGAATCCTGGCCCCATGAAAACACCGGGACACCAAAACACGGCACTGACAACACCAACACCACCCAAGGTCATCCAACCCCTCCAACACCACCCAAGGTCATCAAACCCCTCCAAAATCAACACCCAAGCTCATCAAACCCCTCCAACACCACCCAAAACCATCCAACCCCTCCAACACCACCCAAGCTCATCCAACCCCTCCTCCAACACCACCCAAGGTCATCAAACCCCTCCTCCAAAATCACCCAAGGTCATCCAACCCCTCCAACACCACCCAAGCTCATCAAACTCCTCCAAAGCCACCCAAGCTCATCCAACCCCTCCAAAATCAACACCCAAGCTCATCCAACCCCTCCAAAGCCCCCCAAACCCAAACACCACCCAAGCTCATCAAACCCCTCCTCCAAAACCACCCAAGCTCATCCAACCCCTCCAACACCACCCAAGCTCATCAAACCCCTCCAAAATCACCACCCAAGCTCATCCAACCCCTCCACCAACACCACCCAAGCTCATCAAACCCTCCAACACCACCCAAGCTCATCCAACACCTCCAAAGCCACCCAAGCTCATCCAACCCCTCCAAGACTACCCAAGCTCATCAAACCCATCCAAAGCCACCAATCCCCTCCAACACCACTCAAGCTCATCAAACCCCTCCTCCAACACCACCCAAGCTCATCAAACCCCTCCTCCAAAAACACCACCCAAAATCATCAAACCCCTCCAAAATCACCACCCAAGCTCATCCAACCCCTCCAAAGCCACCAAACCTAAACCCCTTTAACCCGAAAACCGCGTGGGAACCCACAGGGCCCATGGACCTACCAGAGCACCTGGCGCAGGTTCCCGGAGAGGCGTGAGGAGCCCAGGTTGAGCTCCTTGAGGCTGGGCAGCTTGCCCAGCTCGCGGGCCAGGCAGCGGATGCCCAGCAGCAGCTCGGGCGTGGCGCGCCGCACGTCCACGTTGCTGTACTGCAGCTTCAGGCTGCGCAGGTCGGGGAACTGCGACAGGTGCAGCAGCACCACCGACAGCCCCGTCAGGCCCAGGTTGCGGAAGCGCAGGTCCACGCGCCGCACCCGGCGGGCTCCAGGGATTTCAGCAGGCTCACGATGCCGTCCACCGACAGCTTCTCGGCCTGGAACTCGCGGCAGCGCAGGCGCAGGGGGCCGGCGTCGCCCGCCTGGAGCGCGTCGCGCAGCACGCCGTAGGACGCGCGGTTGACGAAGAAGTCGGCGTGGACGTCGACGCCGGCGCGGTGAGGGGAGGGGGGAGGAAGGAGGAGGGGGAGGAGGAGCGGCCCTTGTGGCGCTTGGCCCCGCGCCGCTGGAATTCCCGGCATTCCCGCTGCTGCTTGGCCGCCTCCACGCACGCCTTGGCCAGGGCCACGGTGCCCGACCAGACGCTCATCCCGTCCGCGGCGCGGCCGGCGGCGTCCTCGGGCAGCCCCGTCACGTCCAGCACGCGCAGACGGCAGCGGCTGCTCCGGGGAAAAGGGGGAAAAGTGGGAAAAGTGGGAGTGAACAAGAGGGAAAACATCAAACATCCTGGAGGGGAATGGAGCAAGGGGGTGGGGTCCTGATTGCCCTGGAATGGCATGGGATGGGCCAGGAAAAGGGGGGGAATCCAGGGATTAACGAGTAGGAAAATGACTGAGGAGGATGGGTTTGGGGTGTTGTATCCCAGAGTTCAAAACACACCTGGAATGGCATGGGATGGGCCAGGAAAAGGAGGGGAATCCAGGGATCAATGAGTAGGAAAATACCCAAGGAGGATGGATTTGGGTTGTTGTATTCCAGAGTTCCCAAACCCTGTGCCAGGAAAAGGGGGGGAAATCCAGGGATCAACAAGCAGGAAAACACCCAAGGAGGAAGGATTTGGGTTGTTGTATCCCAGAATTTCCAGCACACCTGGAATGGCACGGGATGTGCCAGGAAAAGGAGGGAATCCAGGGATAAACAAGCAGGAAAACACCCAAGGAGAAAGGAATTGGGTTGTTGTATCCCAGAGTTCCCAAATCCACTTGGCTGTGCCAGGAAAAGTGGGGGAAATCCAGGGATAAACGAGCAGGAAAACACCCAAGGAGGATGGATTTGGGTTGTTGTATCCCAGAATTCCCGGCACACCTGGCTGTGCCAGGAAAACCCAGGGCTCAACAAGCAGGAAACCACCCCGAGGATGACGGATTTGGGCTTTGTTGTATCCCAGAGTTCCCAACACACCTGGAATTGCATGGGATGGGCCAGGAAAAGGGGGGGAATCCAGGGAGAAATGATCAGGAAAACATCCGAGGAGGATGGAATTGGGTTGCTGTATCCCAGAATTCCCAACCCCAGCTGGCTTTGCCAGGAAAACCCAGGGATCAACAAGCAGGAAAACACCCCGAGGATGGATTTGGGCTTTGCTGTATCCCAGAATTCCCAGCACACCTGGAATTGCACTGGTTGTGCCAGGAAAAGGGGGGAAACCCAGGGATAAACAAGCAGGAAAACACCCCGAGGATGATGGATTTGGGTTGTTGTATCCCAGAATTCCCAGCACACCTGGCTGTGCCAGGAAAGCAGAGAAACCCAGGGATCAACAAGCAGGAAAACACTCAAGGAGGATGGAATTGGGTTGTTGTATCCCGGAATTCCCAACCCCAGCTGGCTGTGCCAGGGAAATCCAGGGATCAACAAGCAGGAAAACACCCCGAGGATGGATTTGGGTTGTTGTATCCCAGAATTCCCAGCACACCTGGAATCACGCTGGTTGTGCCAGGAAAAGGGGGAAACCCAGGGATCAACAAGCAGGAAAATGCCTGAGGAGGATGGAATTGGGTTGTTGTATCCCAGAGTTCCCAACCCCACCTGGCTGTGTCAGGAAAAGCAGAGAAACCCAGGGATAAAGAAGCAGGAAAACACCCCGAGGATGACGGATTTGGGGTTTGTTGTATCCCAGAATTCCCAACCCCACCTGGCTGTGCCAGGGAAATCCAGGGATCAACAAGCAGGAAAACACCCCGAGGATGACGGATTTGGGGTTTGCTGTATCCCAGAATTCCCAGCACACCTGGCTGTGCCAGGAAAAGCGAAATCCAGGCATCAACAAGCAGGAAAACAACCGAGTGGGATGGATTTGGGTTGTTGTATCCCAGAATTCCCAACCCCAGCTGAATGTGCCAGGAAAACCCCAGGGATCAACAAGCAGGAAAACATCCTGAGGATGACGGATTTGAGGTTTGCTGTATCCCAGAATTCCCAACCCCACCTGGCTGTGCCAGGGAAAGCAGAGAAACCCAGGGATAAAGAAGCAGGAAAACACTCCGAGGAGGAAAGATTTGGGTTGTTGTATCCCAGAATTCCCAACCCCAGCTGTCTGTGCCAGGGAAATCCAGGGATCAACAAGCAGGAAAACACCCTGAGGACAACAGATTCGGGGTTTGCTGCATCCCAGAATCCCCACACCTGGAATCCCGTCCTGGCTCCTCCATGTCCCGGCGCAGCTGCTCCAGGACGGCTCCGATGACGGCCTGGACGCAGAGCTTGGACGAGTGGTCCCGGAGCAGCTCCCGGCTCCCCACGAGCCGCTGCAGGTGCAGGGCCGGGAAGGGCCAGCGGGCCACCAAATCCCGCAGGATTTGGGCCCTGCCATCCAGGAAGGCCGCTTGGAAAAGCACGGGGTACAGGTGGGGGGGCACGGAGGGCAGGGGGGCCACGGACGCCACGCGGCGGGCGCAGAGGAACAGCAGGGAATCCATGGGCACGGCGGGGGGGCTGCGGGATTTGGGGAGGGGGACATAGATGAGATCTGGGGGACATCTCCCATCAGGGGGAAAAAATCCCAGGGAGCCCCAAATCCAAGGAGATCCCGAAAAAATGGGAGGAGGGAGAAGTAAAGGGTGGGACCCCCAAAGTGGTACCCAAAAAAGGGGGTCTTGTCCCCAACAAAACGCCCCAGGGACCCCAAAATCGGCCTTCCCTCAACTCAAGGACCAGCTCCCATAAACCCCCAACTGGAGGGGCAAGTGCAGCCCCCAAGCCCCGCTTTTGGGACTCCCCAAATCGGCTGTTCGAACAGCCCAGAACCCACCCAAGACCCCCAGACCCACCTGAGACCCCCAAACCCACCTGGAGACCCCCAGACCCACCTGGAGACCCCCAAACCCACCTGAGAACCCCCCAACCCCCCGAGACCCCCAGACCCACCTGAGACCCCCAAACCCTGCCCAGCCCCTCAAGGAGTACCCCAGCCCCTCCAAACCCCCCAGAACCCACCTGAGCCTCCCCAGAACCCACTCTGAGACCCCCAGACCCTGCCCTGCACCCCAAGGAGCACCCAAAGCCCACCCAAACCCCTCCCAGCCTCCAACCCACCTCCCGAGAACCCCCCAGACCCCAACCCACCTGAGACCCCCAAACCCACCTGGCCCCCAAACCCGAGACCCCTAGACCCTGCCCTGCACCCCAAGGAGCGCCCAAAGCCCACCCAAACCCCCTGGCCCATCCCCTCCCAAGCCCTCAAGGACCCACCCCAGAGACCGCCCCCAAGCCCTCCCCAGAGACCCCCTGAGCCCAGCCCTCAACCGCCCTCAAGGACCACCCTCAGAGCCCCCAACCTCCCCAGAGACCCCTGAGCCCCCTCAACCTCCCCAGAGACCCCCTCAGCCCCCTCAACCTCCTCCAGACCTCCCCTGAGCCCCCCCTGAGCCCCCTCAACCTCCCCAGAGACCCCAGAGCCCCCCAGCCTCTCCAGCCCCCCAACATGGCGCCCCCTCCCCCTCAGCGCCGCTCCCCTCAGGGACCCTCCCAACCCACAGAGACCCCCAAAACCTTCCCCTCCCCCAAGGGCCGCCCCGGCCCTTGGGACCCCTCAGGACCCCCAAAACCCCCAGACCTCCCCGACGGGGCCGCCGCCCCCAAGATGGCGCCCCCACTCAGCGCCCCCACCCCGGGCCCACCCCCTCACCCTCCCGGCCCCTCCCGAGCCACCCCTGCTCCCCAAACCCTCCCCGCCACCCCAAGGGCCGCCCCCAACCCTTCCCACCCCCTCAAGACCCCCAAAGCCCCCAAACACCCCCAGAAGGGTCGCCTCCCCCTTCCCAACATGGCGCCCCCACTCACCGCGCGCGGCCCCGCTCGCCCCCAGCCCGTACGGCGGCGCCACTTCGGCCTGCGCGCGGGACCCCGCCAATCACAGCGCGGGGATCGCGCACGGGGGCGTGGCCAGAGGGCGGGGAATCGGATAGACACGCCCCCTGCTCCCATGGCCACGCCCCCTCCTCTATAGACACGCCCTCATCCTGTAGACACGCCCCCTTCTCCCATAGCCACGCCCCCATAGCAGCGCCCCCTCCTCCCATAGCCACGCCCACCTCATCCATAGCCACGCCCACTTCATACGTAGCCACGCCCCTCCCCTAGCCACGCCCCCTCACCCCTTCAGAACCCCCCCACCCTACAGACACCCCCCATAAACACCCCTAAACACCCCTATAGAGCCCCCCACCCTACAGACCCCCTATAGAGCCCTAAACGCCTTTAGACCCCCACCCTACAGACACCCCTACAGACCCCCCACCCTACAGACACCCCTCACCCTACAGACACCCTATAGACCCCCACCCTACAGACACCCCTCACCCTACAGACACCCCTATAGAGCCCTAAACGCCTTTAGACCCCCACCCTACAGACACCCCCATAGACCCCCTCACCCCTATAGACCCCCACCCTACAGACACCCCTACAGACCCCCCTCACCCCTACAGACCCCCCACCCTACAGACACCCCTACAGACCCCCCCTACACACCCTACAGACCCCCCACCCTACAGACACCCCTACAGACTCCCTCACCCCTATAGACCCCCCACCCTACAGACACCCCTATAGACCCCCTCACCCTACAGACCCCCCACCCTACAGACACCCCTATAGAGCCCCCCACCCTACAGACACCCCTATAGACCCCCCTCACCCCATAGACCCCCCTCACCCTACAGACACCCCTATAGACCCCCTCACCCCATAGACCCCCCCACCCTACAGACACCCCTATAGACCCCCCACCCCCATAGGCCTCCCCTCATCCCTACAGACCCCCCCACCCTACAGACACCCCCATAGACCCCCCTCACCCTACAGACACCCCTATAGACCCCCCATAGACCCCCCTCACCCCATAGACCCCCCACCCTACAGATTGCCCCCTAAACGCCCCCGGCCC
Source organism: Myiozetetes cayanensis (assembly GCF_022539395.1). Taxonomy (NCBI): domain Eukaryota; kingdom Metazoa; phylum Chordata; class Aves; order Passeriformes; family Tyrannidae; genus Myiozetetes; species Myiozetetes cayanensis. The sequence goes on along the minus strand of NW_026087438.1, from coordinate 11,778 downwards.
CTATAAACCCCTCCCCCCTCCCCAGCCCCTCCCCCGCTCCTGCCGGGTGTCCTGATGGGTTGGGGTCTCCCTGCATTTTTGGGGACCCCAAACCCCCTAAACCCCCAAACCCCCTAAATCCCCCAAAATCCCAAAAAACCCCACGGGCCCCTCGTGTTTCCCATACGGACCTTTTTATTCACACGCGTGGGGAGGGAGGGGCAGCCTCGCCCCCTCTCCCCAAAAAAATACAGAGTTTTGGGGGAGGGGAAAGGGGACCCTAAAAATCCCAACCCCACGATGGATTGGGGGGTCTGGGGAAATTCCCAAAGGAATCCGGGAATTTTTGGGGTTTTTTTGCGTGGGAGTTTTTAAGGGATGGGGTCCCTTTAATTTGGATTTTCCTCCTCCCCCTCCCTTTTTTAATATTAATAATAATAATAATAATAATTATAATAATAATAATAAATAAAAACCTCGAGGTTTAAAAAGAAACTCAGGGGGAAATGAATTAAAAAGGAATGAATTAAAATCCTTAATTAGAAAGGAATTAATTGGTTAAAAACACGAGTGGGGAAGAGGAGGGAAAAGAGAGGGGAGGAGGAGGAGGAGCCCCCGACCCCCACCCCTGGCAGTGAGCAGAGCTGGGAGGGAGCGACCCCACCCCCCCTCCACAAATTTTGGGACCCCCAACCCATTTTGGGACCCCTCAACCTTGGGGACCCCCAAAATTGGGGATCCACCAGTCGTGGGACTCTTCTGCACTGAGGGCCCCCCAAAATTTGGGGACCCCCACCCCACTTTGGGACCCCCTTGTCCCACTTTGGGACCCCCAAAGTGGGGACCCCTCCCAAACTTGGGGACCCCTCCCAAACTTGGGGATACCCCCAAATTTGGGGACCCCCCCCAAAATTGGGGACCCCCCCATCACCCGTGGGACTCTTCTGCACTGAGGGTCGCCCCCCTAAAATTTGGGGACCCCCCACCCCACTTCGGGACCCCCCTTGTCCCACTTTGGGGACCCCCAAAGTAGGGATCCCCCCCAAACTTAGGGACCCCCCTTCACCCATGGGACTTCCCTTGGAGAAATTGGGGTGGGGGGTGTTCATTAAATTGGGGGGGGTGTTTTTAATTAATAATTCTCTTTATAGGTCAATAAACTCTGCCGGGGACCCCCCACCCTGTGGGTGCCCCCCCCAAATCATTGGGTGCCCCCCCAAATCATTGGGTGCCCCCCAAAACCAGGTGGGTGCTCTCCCCAACTTGTGGGTGCTCCCACCCCAAAAATGGGTGTCCCCCTAAACCTGTGGGTGTCCCCCAAAACAAGGGGTGCCCCCCAAAAGCTGTGGGTGCCCCCTAAACCTGTGGGTGCCCCCAAAATGGGTGCCCCCAAAAGCCGTGGGTGCCCCCCCAAAAGCCGTGGGTGCCCCCCCTTGGGTGGACCCAAAGGCACTTGGGGGGGAGCTCAGGGGGGACCTTTCGGGCTCCGGGGTGGGGAGGGGGCACCAAGGTGGGCCCTGGGGGGGCACCAAGGGGGGCACAGGTGGAGCTGGGGGGGTCCCAGCAGAGCAGGTGTCTGTGGGTGCCCAGGTGGGTGCCCAGGTGGGCACAGGAGGAGCAGGAGATGGGAGATGCCCAGGTGGGTGCCCAGGTGGGTGCCCAGGTGGGTCCTGCAGGAGGAGCAGGAGATGGGGGATGCCCAGGTGGGTGCCCAGGTGGGTCCTGGAGGAGCAGCAGGAGATGGGGGATGCCCAGGTGGGCTGGGCAGGACCTGGAGGAGCTCGGAGGGGGCACCCAAGAGGGTCCTGGAGGGGTTGGTGGGCACCAGGATGGGTTGGGCAGGACCAGGAGAGGTAGGGGGAGGTGATGGGTGCCAAGGTGGGTTCAGGAGGTGATGGGTGCCAAGGTGGGCCCAGCAGGAGGTGATGGGTGCCAAGGTGGGTTCAGCAGGTGATGGGTGCCAAGGTGGGTTCAGCAGGAGGTGATGGGTGCCAAGGTGGGTTCAGGAGGTGATGGGTGCCAAGGTGGGTTCAGGAGGTGATGGTGGACACCAAGATGGGGCCAGGAGGAGGTGATGGGTGCCAAGGTGGGCTCAGGAGGAGATGATGGGTCCAGAAGGATGGGTCTCAGGAGGTGATGGTGGACACCAAGATGGGGCCAGGAGGAGGTGATGGGTGCCAAGGTGGGCTCAGGAGGAGATGATGGGTCCAGAAGGATCAGGAGTTGATGGTGGACACCAAGGTGGGTCCAGGAGGAGATGATGGGTATTAAGATGGGTCCAGCAGGAGATGATGTGTCCAGGAGGATCAGGAGTTGATGATGGACACCAAGATGGGGCCAGGAGGAGATGATGGGTCCAGGAGGATCAGGACTTGATGATGGGTGCCAAGGTGGGGCCAGCAGGAGGTGATGGGTGCCAAGGTGGGTTCAGGAGGTGATGGTGGACACCAAGATGGGGCCAGGAGGAGGTGATGGCTCCAGGAGGATCAGGACTTGATGATGGGTGCCAAGATGGGTCCAGGAGGAGATGATGGGTCCAGGAGGATCAGGAGTTGATGATGGACACCAGGATGGCTCCAGGAGGAGATGATGGGTATAAGATGGGTCCAGGAGGAGATGATGGCTCCAGGATGATCAGGAGATGATGATGGGCACCACGATGGGCTCAGGAGATCCAGGAGGAGATTCTGAACTCCAGGATGGGTCCAGGAGTACTGGGAGGAGATGATGGGTGCAAAGATGGGACCAGCAGGAGATGATGAGCAGCAGGATCCAGGATGGCTCCAGGAGGATCAGGACTTGATGATGGGTGCCAAGGTGGGGCCAGCAGGAGTTGATGGGTCCAGCAGGATCAGGAGTTGATGATGGACACCAGGATGGCTCCAGGAGGAGGTGATGGCTCCAGGAGGATCAGGAGTTGATGGTGGACACCAAGATGGGTCCAGGAGGAGATGATGGGTCCAGGAGGATCAGGAGTTGATGGTAGGCACCACGATGGGCTCAGGAGATCCAGGAGGAGATTCTGAACTCCAGGATGGGTCCAGGAGTACTGGGAGGAGATGATGGGTGCAAAGATGGGACCAGGAGGAGATGATGGCAGCAGGATCCAGGATGGGTCCAGGAGGATCAGGAGTTGATGGTGGACACCAAGATGGGCTCAGGAGATCCAGGAGGAGATTCTGAACTAAAGGATGGGTCCAGGAGTACTGGGAGGAGATGATGGGTGCCAAGATGGGACCAGCAGGAGATGATGGCAGCAGGATGGGTCCAGGACCCAGGATGGGTCCAGGAGGACCAGGAGGAGATGACTGGTGCCAGGATGGTCCAGGAGGGGGTGACTGGTGCCAGGAGGACCAGGAGGACCAGGAGGAGATGACTGGTGCCAGGATGGTCCAGGAGGAGGTGAGTGGTGCCAGGATGGTCCAGGAGGAGGTGACTGGTGCCAGGATGGTCCAGGAGGGGGTGACTGGTGCCAGGATGGTCCAGGAGGGGGTGACTGGTGCCAGGATGGTCCAGGAGGGGGTGACTGGTGCCAGGATGGACCAGGAGGACCAGGAGGGGGTGACTGGTGCCAGGATGGTCCAGGAGGAGATGACTGGTGCCAGGATGGTCCAGGAGGAGATGACTGGTGCCAGGATGGTCCAGGAGGGGGTGACTGGTGCCAGGATGGCCCAGGAGGGGGTGACTGGTGCCAGGATGGTCCAGGAGAGGGTGACTGGTGCCAGGATGGACCAGGAGGAGATGACTGGTGCCAGGATGGTCCAGGAGGACCAGGAGGGGGTGACTGGTGCCAGGATGGTCCAGGAGATGACTGGTGCCAGGATGGTCCAGGAGGGGGTGACTGGTGCCAGGATGGTCCAGGAGATGACTGGTGCCAGGATGGTCCAGGAGGACCAGGAGGGGGGATGATGCCCACCAAGGTGTGCCCTGCAGGACCAGGAGGGGATGAGGAACCCCCAGACGGGCGTCTCAAGGCCGGGTGGGTCCCGGGCCAGGCCCAGCAGGTCCCGTGGGTGGTGGGACAGCTGCTGGTGGTGCCAACCGCCCCCCTGGAGATGGGGTGGGCACCGTGACACGTGTGGCCAACCCCCCACCCCATCCAGCTCCTCCAGCACCCCAGGATGGACAACTGGACGGGTGGAGCCACCCAGGGCACGGCAAGGACCCCCCAAGGCCAGGTTGGGGCTCTCCTGGCATGGTGGTCACTGCGGTGTCCCCGCTGTGCCACCTTCTCCAGGAGATCTTGGAGGCCCAGCAGGTCCAGGTGGTCCCTCCCCTCATCTCCCACCTCCCACCAATCCCCCAAGGTGTTCACGCCCTGCTTGACCCTCCTGCTTCCTCCTCCTGAGGTGGTTTCGGGGTCTTCCAGGTTCACCTGGGGGTTTCTTGACCTACCCCTTCCCACCACCCCCTCCTCATTGTCATCACCACCCCCTCATTGTCATCACCCTCATTGTCATCACCACCTCATTGTCACTCCCACATTGTCACCCCCTCATTGTCATCACCCCCTCATTGTCACCCCCTCATTGTCATCACTCTCTCATTGTCACCCCCACATTGTCACCATCCTCTCCCCCCTCCAGGCTGAGTTTCGGGGTGGTTTTTCCCCCCTCTTTCCCCCTCAACCTCCCCAATCAACGCTCCGAGTCGGGGCGGTGACGCGGCCGGACCGAGATCGATGGGGTGGGCTGGGTGGGGTTGGGGAGACCCCTCCACCCTTCCCCCCCTCCCCGAGGGTCCTGAGGGTGGGCGTGGGGCGGGTGTGGGGGGTGGGCAGCGCTATAGGACGCCCTCCATGAAGCTGGTGTCGAGGTGCTGGATGAGCAGGCGCAGGAAGGACATCTCCTTGCGCGTGTTCTCGAAGATGACGCGCGGGTCGTCCGAGCGGCAGCGCAGGCAGTTGGGGGCCATCACCATGGCCAGGTTGTTCACGTCCATCTTGGTGACCGCCACGTTGGCCGGCTGCACGAACACCTGAAATGGGGGGAGGGGAGGGGAGGGTCAGAGAAGGGGAGGAGCGACCCCAAGGGTCAAGGAGGGCGGGGTTGGCATGGGGTGAATTTGGAGGACCCCAAGAGGAGGAATCCCAAGGGTGAACCAGGGACAGGGTTGGCATGGGGTGAATTTGGAGGAGCCAGAACCACCCCAAGGGTGAACCAGGGGCAGGGTTGGCATGGGATGAGTTTGGAGGAGCCAGAACCACCCCAAGGGTGAACCAGGGGCAGGGTTGGCATGGGATGAGTTTGGAGGAGCCAGAACCACCCCAAGGGTGAACCAGGGGCAGGGTTGGCATGGGATGAGTTTGGAGGAGCCAGAACCACCCCAAGAGGAGGAACCCCAAGGGTGAACCAGGGGCAGGGTTGGCACGAAGTGAATTTGGAGGACCCCAAGAGGAGGAACCAGGAGGGTCAAACAGGGGCAGGGTTGGCACGGGGTGAATTTGGAGGAGCCAGAACCACCCCAAGAGGAGGAACCCCAAGGGTCAAGCAGGGTCAGCATGGGGTGAATTTGGAGGACCCAGAACCATCCCAAGAGGAGGAACCAGGAGGTTCAACCAGGGCCATAAATGTGGGGTGAGAGGGAAGAAGGTGGAGCCAAAACCACCTCAGGAAGAGGAACCCCAAGGGTCAAGCAGGGGAAGGGTGGCACGGGGTGAATTTGGAGGAGCCCAAGAGGAGGAACCAGGAGGGTCAAGCAGGGGCAGGGTTGGCATGGGATGAGTTTGGAGGACTCAGAACCACCCCAGGAAGAGGAACCAGGGGCAGGGTTGGCATGGGATGAGTTTGGAGGACCCCAAAACCACCTCAAGAGGAGGAACCAGGAGGGTCAAGCAGGGGAAGGGTCAGCATGGGATGGGTTTGGAGGAGCCAGAACCACCTCAGGAAGAGGAACCAGGGGAAGGGTTGGCACGAGGTGAATTTGGAGGAGCCAGAACCACCTCAAGGGGAGGAACCCCAAGGGTCAAGCAGGGGAAGGGTGGCACGAGGTGAATTTGGAGGACCCCAAGAGGAGGAACCCCAAGGGTGAACCAGGGGCAGGATTGGCATGGGATGAGTTTGGAGGAGCCAGAACCACCCCAAGAGGAGGAACCCCAAGGGTCAAGCTGGGGTGGGTGGGAGATGGGTGGGAGGATTTCATGGAGCTCCTGGTTCTTGGGGGTCACCACAGGGTGAATTTGGAGGACCCAGAACCACCTCAGGAAGAGGAACCAGGGGCAGGGTTGGCATGGGGTGAATTTGGAGAACCCAGAACCACCCCAAGAGGAGGAACCAGGGCCATAAAAAGAAGGTGGACCCAAAACCACCTGAGGAGAAGCCACCAGGAGGTTCAACCAGGACCATAAATGTGGTGTGGGAAGAAGAAGGTGGACCCAGAACCACCTCAGGAAGAGGAACCAGGGGCAGGGTTGGCACGAGGGGAATTTGGAGGAGCCAGAACCACCCCAAGAGGAGGAACCAGGGCCATAAAAAGAAGGAGGACCCAAAACCACCCGAGGAGAAGCCCCCAAGCCAGGATCTCCCGCCCCAGGAGGGTGAGGGGGTCCAAGGAAGGCCATGAGCACCTGGAGGAAGCGGATGAGGTAGCACAGCACCATCTTGTTGATCCTGGGCAGCGAGTGGACGACGGCGACGGCCGCCTCGGGGTTCTCGTAGTGGCTGATGCAGCGCTCGTAGAAGTCGTGGGGGATCAGCGGCTCCTCCAGCTCCCGGTACCACAGCTTGAGCAGGGAGGCTGCAGACACAAAGGGGGGGTGTGGGGACCTCCTGGAGCTCCTGGATATCGCCCAACCCCCCCCGAGATGAGTTCTGAGGTGGGGGGGTGGTGGGGTCGTGGGTGGAGCTGCTGGTTGAGGTTTATCAATATCCTCACATCATACTCCCAATCAACCGTCCAATCATCCACCACCATCCATCACCATCTCCCCACCATCCCCCCAAATCAACCACCCAATCATTCACCCAATCATCCCCCCAACCATCCCCACCATCCCCCATCATCCTCCCAATCAACCACCCAATCATCCACCCAATCAACCATCCAACCATCCTCCCAACCATCCATCACCATCTCCCCACCATCCCCCCAAATCAACCACCCAATCATTCACCCAATCATCCCCCACCATCCCCCCAATCATCCACCCAATCAACCATCCAATCATCCACCCAATCAACCATCCAACCATCCTCCCAACCATCCTCCCAATCAACCACCCAACCATCCATCACCATCCCCCCAACCATCCTCCCAATCAACCACTCAACCATCCACCACCATCCATCACCATCCCCCCAACCATCCATCACCATCCCCCCAACCATCCATCACCATCTCCCCACCATCCTCCCAACCATCCTCCCAATCAACCACCCAATCATCCACCACCATCCATCACCATCCCCCCAATCAACCATCCAATCATCCCCCCAATCAACCATCCAATCGTCCACCCAACCATCCACCACCATCCATCACCGTCCCCCCAACCATCCTCCCAATCATCCCCCCAGTCATCCCCCCATCAACCACCCAACCATCCACCCAATCATCCACCCAACCATTCCCCCAATCATCCACCCAGTCATCCCCCCATCAACCACCCAATCATCCACCCAATCAACCATCCAATCATCCACCCAATCATCCACCCAATCATCCCCCCAGTCATCCCCCCATCAACCACCCAATCATCCCCCCATCAACCACCCAACCATCCACCCAATCATCCACCCAACCATTCCCCCAATCATCCACCCAATCATCCTCCCAATCAACCACCCAATCATCCTCCCAATCATCCACCCAATCATCCCCCACCATCCCCCCAATCATCCCACCAATCAATCACCCAATTATCCTCCCAATCAACCATCCAATCATCCCCCAATCATCCCCCCAATCAACCACCCAACCATCCACCACCATCCACCACCATCCATCACTATCCATCACCAGGAGAAGGTGTTGGACACAGGAGCAGGTGGATCCACAGGGAATTTGGGAAGGAGCAGGTGGATCCACAGGGAGGTGGGGATGGAGAAGGGGTGGGACAGGGTTCTCCTGGGGGGTGGATCCACAGGGAGGTGGGGATGGAGAAGGGGTGGGACATGGGACACAGGAGCAGGTGGATCCACAGGGAATTTGGGAAGGAGAAGGGGTGGGATGTGGCACACAGGAGCAGGTGGATCCACAGGGAATTTGGGAAGGAGAAGGGGTGGGATGTGGGACACAGGAGCAGGTGGATCCACAGGGAATTTGGGAAGGAGAAGGGGTGGGATGTGGGACACAGGAGCAGGTGGATCCACAGGGAGGTGGGGATGGAGAAGGGGTGGGATGTGGCACACAGGAGCAGGTGGATCCAGAGGGAGCTAGGGATGGAGAAGGGGTGGGATGTGGGACACAGGAGCAGGTGGATCCACAGGGAGGTGGAGATGGAGAAGGGGTGGGATGTGGCACACAGGAGCAGGTGGATCCACAGGGAATTTGGGAAGGAGAAGGGGTGGGACGTGGGACATAGGAGCAGGTGGATCCACAGGGAATTTGGGAAGGAGAAGGGGTGGGACAGCAGGTGGATCCACAGGGAATTTGGGATGGAGAAGGGGTGGGATGTGGGACACAGGAGCAGGTGGATCCACAGGGAGCTGGGGATGGAGAAGGACACCTGGGTGGTGGTTCCTGATCCCCCACCATCCCCCCCAGGTCCCTACCAGGAACGTGGGGGTCCTCCAAGCCCGTGGGGATCTTCCACTGGTCCACCTGCAGCTTGAGCGCGTTGACCTCGTCGATGTCCCCGGGGACCCTGCGGGGGCACAGGGAGGGACCCGCCCGCTCAGCACCCATGGGTGCTCACGGGGAGCCCCCTGGGGAGGGGGTGCAGCCCCTCTGGGAGCTGGGTGAGGCCACCGAGACCTCGGCACGAGGCCGGGGGAGGAGCCACGGTGGCCTCGGAGAGAGGAGGGGGTCTGGGTTCCACCAAACGTGGCTCCCACCAGGAGAAGATCTGGGTTGCCACCACCCTGGGGTCACCCAAGGAGAAGGACACAGTGAAGGACCAGGAGGACACCCCAAAACGAGATGATTCATGGCTCCCACCAGGGGAAGATGTGGGTTGCCACCACCCTGGGGTGACCCCCTGGAGAAGGACACCAGGAAGGACCAGGAGGACACCCCAAAACGAGACGATTCGTGCCTCCCACCACCCGAATCTCCAGGTGGCCACCCTGGGGTGACCCCTTGGAGAAGGATGAGGAGGACACCCCAAAACGAGGTGATTCATGGCTCCCACCACCAGAAGCTCTGGGTTGCCACCACCCTGGGGTGACCCCGTGGAGAAGGATGAGGAGAACACTCCAAAACGAGTCAATTCACGCCTCCCACCCCCGAATCTCCAGGTCACCACCACCCCCTGAGGCTCCCCTGGGCCGTGGGGTGTCCTTACCTGAAGATGCCCTCGGTCTGGTCGCCGTTGAGCGCCAGGACCTCCTCGGACAGGCGCGTCTGCACCCAGGGCAGCTGGCGCTCGGGGTAGCGCTCCCTCTGCAGCTGCAGGATGTCCTGCAGGGAGCTGCCGAACATGGACGGGTTGAACACGGCGTTCTTGGCGTGCCGGATCTCCTCCATGTTCGGCTTCTTCAGGCCCTGCCGGGGACACCGCGGGGTCACCACGGGGGGGGAGGTTCCTCCTCCGTTTCATTCCATTCCACCCCTCCCTCCCAGCCAGGGCTCCACCACACGGGGGGAGATGGTGGAGGTGGTCGAGGTGTCCTGATGGGTCTCATCATCACCCCCCCTCCACCACCATCCCCATCTGGAAGGAGATCCAGCAGATCCCAAGGGATCCTGGTGGCACCTCCACGCTGGAGGTGTGTGGGACAACTGGTGGGTTGTCCAGGAGGAGGAGCTTTGAGATTCTTCTGGGAAGCTCAAGATGGTCCCACCACCCCACCATCCTGATCTGGAAGCAGATCCAGCCCTGGGGGTGATCCCAAGGGATCCTGGTGGCAACTCCACACTGGTGGGTTGTCCAGGAGGAGGAGGAGCAGCCACAGCCTTGGGATTCTTCTGGGAAGCTCAAGATGGTCCCACCAACCATCCTGATCTGGAAGCAGATCCAGCAGATCCCAATGGATCCTGGTGGCACCTCCACACCGGTGGGTTGTCCAGGAGGAGGAGGAGCCACAGCCTTGGGAGTCTTCTGGAAAAGAGCTCTTGGAAAGCTCAACACTGGGGGGTCCCACCATCCCCCACCATCCTGATCTGGAAGCAGATCCAGCCCTGGAGATGATCCCAAGGGATCCTGGTGGCACCTCCACACCAGAGGGTTGTCCAGGAGGAGGAGGAGCCACAGCTTTGAGATTCTTCTGGGAAGCTCAAGATGGTCCCATCACCACCCACCATCCCCACCTGGAAGCAGATCCAGCAGATCCCAAGGGATCCTGGTAGCACCTCCACACCAGAGGGTTGTCCAGGAGGAGGAGGAGTTACAGCTTTGGGGTTCTTCTGGGAAGCTCAAGATGGTCCCACCATCCCCCACCATCCTGATCTGGAAGCAGATCCAGCCCTGGAGATGATCCCAAGGGATCCTGGTGGCACCTCCACACTGGAGAAGCTACACCAGTGGGTTGTCCAGGAGGAGGAGGAGCCACAGCCTTGGGGTTCTTCTGGAAAGCTCCTCACCAGACCCGGTACCGTGGAAGGGAAGATGGACACGGTGGATGTGGGGTAGGATGGGATGGGAGAGGTCCCCCAAAAGGACTCCCAGAAAATCCTCAGAAGATCTTCAGAAAGCTCCCAGAAGGTCTCCAGAAGTTCCTGAGAAAGTTCCCAGAAGGTCCCTACAAGGTCTTCAGAAGGTCCCCAGAAAGTTTCCAGAAGGTTCCCAGAAGGTCATTAGGAAGTTTCCAGAAGGTCTCCAGAAGGTCTGCAGAAGTTCATTACAAGGTTTCCAGAAGATTCCCAGAAGGTCATTAGGAAGTTCCCAGAAGGTTCCCAGAAGGTCATTAGGAAGTTTCCAGAAGGTTCCCAGGAACTCTCCAGAAGGTCCTGAGAAAGTTTCCAGAAGGTTCCCAGAAGGTCATTAGGAAGTTTCCAGAAGGTCGAGGTCAGAAGTTCCGAAGGTCTCCAGAAGGTCCTGAGAAAGTTTCCAGAAGGTCTGCAGAAGGTCTCCCGAAGGTCTGCAGAAGTTTTTCCAGAAGGTTCCCAGGAACTCTCCAGAAGGTCATCACAAGGTTTCCAGAAGGCTTCCAGAAGATGCCCAGATGGTCTTTACAAGGTGCCCAGAAGTTCTCCAGAAGTTCTCCAGAAGATCCCCAACCCCTCTGGATGATCCTGACCGTGACTCCTTCCCAAACTCCCCCACCCTTCCCACCTTGCAGCCCCCTCCCCCACCCCAAGCAGGGGTGACCACTCCCCTCTCCAACCCCCTCCAGGCCCCCCCACCGCTCGGTACCTTCTTGGCCCCGGTCAAAGCAGCCTTCTGGAGTTTGTTGTAGCAGTACTTGGCGTAAGTGCTGATGGCCACCCCTGCAAGAGAAGATGGCCGTGGGTGGGATGTCCCCTCCAGGCCCTGGAGGGGCTCCTGAACCCCCCTCCCCCGCCTTGGATGTCCATCCCCACCCCCATCACCATCTCCAGTGGGGTTGAGGAGCACAAGGGACCTGGTGGAACCTCCTGGACCATCTCCAAGTCCTGAGGACCTGGTGGAACCTCCTGGACCATTCCCACAGCCCTGGGGACCTGGTGGAACCTTCTGGACCATCCCACAGCCCTGGGGACCTGGTGGAACCTTCTGGACCA